>NC_138057.1:28658385-28800885 GCF_964194185.1 Rhinolophus hipposideros
AAGGCGTAGAAGAATATGTTTCCTAAGGTATATTTTAATTAGCTTTCAAGGAGGAACAGGTGGTATAATTTAAAACTGGATTTTTTTTTCAACGTTGGTTTTCCAGTTTTAGCTCTTTATGCTTCTTATAGCTTTTAGAGCAATTTCTCTTTTTAATTCTCCCTTTATTCCTTCTTTGATTAATTCAGTTGATTGTATAACATATAAGTAGTTATTCTAAATGATATATTTCTAACTATGTAGTAGAAATAAAACAGCTATATTATTTAATATATAAAATAAGATTTATAGGACATATTTCAATACTACATTTAATCTTGTTCTGGGTTACACTAAATATGTGAAGGAGATTAATTTACTTCTTGGCCAATTGATTATCTTTTTTTTTTAAATACATATGCAGCATAAAATGTAAGATGGTGGCAATTAGAATTAGTAATTTATAAATTTGAAAACCTTTTATTAAATTGAATGCTTTGAAATGTATGACTTACGCTATATTTATTCAGCACTCGTAGCCTATGCAAAGATGAGCTGTAGGAATTGTAGAGGAGGAAATCAGCAGGCAGGAGGAGCCAATGGAGAACAAAGCCATCTTTGGCAATGACCTGTCATGGCAAATATCTCACTGGTGAGAACGTCATACCCCTCTTTGTTCTTTCACCTCTGAATCTCAATATCAGTTGTAAATATTTATTTCCTAAGCCATGTGTTTTTTCAATAACATAATTGGGGAGTCCTTTAAAAGAGAATACATTTAACAATTTTAAAGCAACTCTCACTCAGGAGTTGAAGTCATTCTATGCTGACAGTGCTTTCTATGTAAACGTATAGCTTCATATACACCCACCAACCCGTTCCCCCCTATTGATGGTGGCAGGAACCCTCTATTGCAATCATTCTCTGAGCAAAAATAATCACGGTGAAAGAGAGAGTACTATCATGGCTCACTATTTTTCTCATAATTATGGAAAGTACAGGACTTTTGAAACAGTTTCAGAAATAGGAATTAGAAGAATAATTGTAAGCAGCTCAATTTCCAGGCCCGAAATCAAGTTAAGAGAATGTGATTTGCCGAAATTGCATGGTAATGAACAAACTGCTTTTAGGTTGTGGCTTGTTGCTAGAAGAAGGTTGATAATTTGTACCTTTGGGATTCTCAAAATTCAGTAGCGATCAACTATGGTTTCTGTTAGTAAAGATGGAATCTTTTTAGAAGGTTGTTGAGACTGGGGGTTGCTATTCCTATGCTACAATCTCCTGGTCTTTTACATATCGATTTCCATCCCTACCCTCTGTGTACCTCCAGCGAAGTCATCAGTTTAACTCAGAAATCCCTGAGATGGTTTTCCTGATGTTCACTGTGACATGATATCGTGCAGGGTGACATGCGGGGTCTCTGCTCCCGCTCCCCACATAAGAACGCAGGACATGGTGAGACCAAAAAGGAACACCCACGGAGCCATAGGTAGGGTAATCATACCACTATATTCTCACTGGCAGCCTCCAGTGAGCATGGCCTCTCTGCAATCCGCTCTTGCTAGCCCCCATTTTTTTTGCTAGCGTAGCCACAGCCGTTATATTAGTGGCCAATGGCTTACGGGTTACAGCTGACGGCCAGCTGATCACAGTTGATGGCCATTTACTACCTAAGCCAGCACCTTTCTATGTGAGGCCGAGAGCCTGGAAACTGCTTTCTGGGGCTCTGTCCCCACACATGAGTTACTGAATATATTAGCGGAATAGTGTGGTCAATGCATTTTTGTGTATCTCATTTTATTCTTTACCGAAGCATTCATTTTAGATTGTTTAAATTACCTTTGCTACTAATAGACTTCACTTTAATCCATACCTTACAGAACAGGTTCCAAATCATTTCATCAATTTTGTTTGTTATTTGAATGGGTATAAATGCACTATGTGTTTTATGTATCTATCCTGATATGCTTTTAGTTTACACATACAAGAATCTGTTCTGCCACAGTACTGGAAAATATGTAGTGCCTTTCAGAACCATTTGTACTGGTAAGGGCTGTAGGGGGTTGGGGTTGATAATAACACTCCCGTCTCCTCTGGAATTTTATTTTATTGAAAGCAAACATGGATGAAAATACTGTATCAGTTTTATGATTGAAAAGTATTAATTGGAGACCGTGACAACACGTTGCTTCACCCCCCTTGAACTTGAACTCTGGAACTCTTCTGAGAGACACATGGAGAAAGACATTGGAGGTGGAGAGAGAGAGAGAGAGAGAAAGTGAGAGAGAGAGACAGAGATGAACTGAATAGGAAGAAACAAGGGAGTGTAGCATAGCTTCTTCTGCTTCATGTTATGCAAAAGAGTTTTTTTCCCCACTTCTGTTTAAAGAGAAAACCATATAACAAAAGAAACATAAGTTTCACAGGGTGGGTGTTAACTCCTGGGAAGCTTTGGTTTCAAAAATGTCAAATAGTTGACATTAACTTGAGTCAGAACAATTAATCAAGAATTTCCAGGTCATAGGACAGTCAGGGTGGTATAGAGAATGGATATGAAATGAAGACTGAATTTGATTCATCCTTGTTTTTTCTTTCTCTCCTCTCTATGAATCCTACCGAGGAAGCTATTTTCTGGATGTTTAATGCATTCAAAACTTTTGAAAATATAACTACAATTTGAAATTCTCAGCCCTTTAAATTGCTGCCTGTGCTTTATTTTCACACTTCACTGCTGGGATTCCAAGTTGTCACACAGAGAAGCTGTCAGCAGAGACAGCAAGAAAGAGACACAAGTGGCCTGCAGGCCTGCACCCACAAAGAGTGTGGAGACCACCAGAGGCTCAGATACAAAAGGCACTGAGACCCCCAACTGATTGAAATAACTGCCTCCTCTTCCCCTCCATCTGAATCATCAGTCTTCAAATTAAACACATGTGTTGTTCACTTCCTAAATGCTGCCCCCACTGCTTCTTGTGCCAGGGTCTGTTAATAATTTAGGGAGTATTACAATGTGTCACAGGGAAGTCAGACATGTTGGAATAAAAGTTGTAATTGACATCCCACTTTAGTCTTGCTGGTTTCTGAGAACAATCTGTCTACCACATTTTGATTGTAGCGACTTCCAGTTTAGAAATTATGAGATAGAACTTGAAAATCAGTTCTGTGCTGGAATCTTTAATTTTGCATTAAAAAGCAAGATCTTTATGGCTATATTAGGTACATGAGCGATTTAAAAACATCATTTGATTATGTCTTTGTTCATCACGGACCTTCAAAAAAAATGGAACTTCTTAATTTCCCCAATATGCATTTTCTTTCTTTCTTTCATTAATTCAAAAATTATTTTTTACAAACATATTTTGGGGGCCTACTGTATGTCAAGCACTCATTTTTTTTTTGAACAAAAAGCTAGATAGACTAAAATTTTGTTAATGTCTAGCAATAAATTTTAATGGAGTTGATAGATTACAAAGCCAACAAATACACTGCAACAGTGAGCTTCCTTAGTAGGTTTAGGAAGTTGCAGGAGAGCAATAGAGAGGAAGGAACGTCTCCCAGCTCTAGGGGATTCTGAAAGTGCTTCAGAGAGAAGGTGATGCTTGAAGACCTGGAAAGTGAACTAAATGGAGAGTTGCATGGAGATTGACGTGCCAGGCAGCAGTCCTAAAACACGCAAAGGTATTAGGAACAATGTTTCTTGTCAGGAACCTGGAGATAGTTTGCTGTGGTTGGTGTATAGGTTTATGTGCAGACCAAAATAGGACAGAAAGACAGGGCTGAAGCTCTGAAGTCTTGTCTGTTATGCTCTGAGGTTTGGGATCAATCCTGGGAGCAGGCGGGCACATTACAGTATGTTATCCAATCCAATGATTGAATAAGTTTTAGAAAAACTACTCTGGCTCCACTGCGTGGGATGGATCAGAGTAGGGGTGCCATAAATACCAGGGTGCCACAAAATATATACAAGTGGACACTTCAGTCAATGTTGCTCAAGCAGTAGTTCACCGTAATCAGAAGTGTCTGGACGCTGATGGTAATCACTTTGAGTACCTCTTGTAATTGCAGAAGTCAAACTTGTATTCATCGTTTGTTATCAGTATATATTGAACATTACAATTTTAATACAGTTTTCCTTTCTTAAAATGTGTATACATTGTTTTGGCCCCCTCTGTAGATGAGTTAGAAAGCTTCCAGAGCATAGAAGAGAGGTTGAACTAGGATGGGAATGGTAGGAATGGAAAGGAAGTGATTGATATAAGGTCTGCCTAAGATGCTGAAGGTGACGTGAGACGATGGATGTGAAAGCATTGTGCCTGGGATGTTAGTGATGATGTTGGAGTTACAGGGCTTCATGGTTTACTGGATAGGAAGTGGAAGTTGTAAGCACAATGGAGGGAACTAGGATTACCAGGTCTTTTTTGGTCATACAACCAGAGAAGGGGGATGACATGAAGAAACGCAGGACGACACAGATTTGGGAGGGATAGAGTGCAGTTTTCATGTGAGAAAATACTGACTATGAAGTACATTCTTTGATTAATGTATCTGTAATACTATTTAGATGAACAAGTGGGTCTCAGAGCAAACAGCCTGAACATCACTGAAGGCGACATGACAAAACTGAAGCTGTCCCACTTCAGGCACATCCTGAGAGAGCAGGGTTCTTTGGAAAAGAAAATAATGCTGGGAAAAATAGAAGGCAGCAGTAAAAGAGGAAGACCAAATAGGAGATTGACTCCGTAAAAGAAGCCATAGGCATGAGTCTGAGCAGGGCTGTGAGGACAGGACATTGTGGTCATCCCTCATGTATAGGGTCTCCAGGAGTCAAGGCTGACTCAACGTCATGTAACACACACAATACTAGTTAACATCTTTTAAACACTCACTATGCGCAAGGCATGTCCTAGAGCCTTTATATTAGGTTGGTGCAAAAGTAATCGCGGTTTCTGAAATTGTTTTAACCTTTTAAACCACGATTACTTTTGCACTAATCTAATATTTCAACTTTAAAATTTCGTGAAATAGGTACAAATAATATCACCCTTTACACATGAGAAAATTGTGG
Organism: Rhinolophus hipposideros; assembly: GCF_964194185.1. Classification (NCBI taxonomy): domain Eukaryota; kingdom Metazoa; phylum Chordata; class Mammalia; order Chiroptera; family Rhinolophidae; genus Rhinolophus; species Rhinolophus hipposideros. Next base: position 28,663,430 of record NC_138057.1, read on the forward strand.
CTTAGAGATAGCAACGTGCTCAAGGTCTCACACTCAGTGACGGATTGGGCCCTGGCATTCAAACCCAGGATCAATCACCTGCAGAACCCAAGCACTTAAACACTGCCTCATAAGGCTTCCAGTGAGACCCAAGTATCTAGAATATTCATTCAATGCTCTCTTTATTTTAGTGCTTAAAATAAAGTTGATGTTGATACGTATTTACTGGTCATAGAGAGAAACTTAAAAGAAAAAAAAAAACAGAAAAGATTGTACATTGGTTAGTTTGGTTGTAATTTACAAGGCTGTTTAAATGCACTGGACTATTACTATTAAAGATTATTATTACTATTACTATTAAAAATAAATGCTTCTTGATAGTACACAGATTAATTGTAAATTTCAAAATAGGGGGACCTTGACTTGCTTCGTGAAGGAAGCAAAGAAATCTTGGGAAATAGTGAAGGATAGCTCATTTTGAAATTCACTGTGTCCTTGTGAATTTAGAAGCTTTTTTTTTTCATTTCTGAATGTACCTTAATCATAATGTAGCCCAGGGGAGCCAAGCATTTTATATGTTTTAACCAGCTAAGTGGTTTTATAAAAGTGCTGTTAGAGGGATTTATTTTAATTGGACATTAAAATATACTAGTATTAAATCATGGCTAATTCTTTGCTTAGAGCTCTATTTCAGGTTAGCTCACTTAAGTAAAATAACAGAACTGTGTTTTTTTTTTTTTCCAATTTAAAAAATTCAGTGTTGGAGTTTTACTCATTTTTACTTATATCAACTTCAGCTTCTTAAATGCTTGTCTGTACTTGCAAAATGTTTTTAGGAGGTATATGTGTGGCATTTAATGTAATTCTCATTTCTTCTTTATCACATTTTTACTCTGTGTTGATTCCAGTGATGGGATCTACTAAAAGGAATAGTTTTACCTTATTACAGTGGATTCCCTTGGGTGAGAGGTTCTGGATTAGATGCTGCTAAACATCCTACAAGGCACAGGACAGCCCCCACTATAAAAAATTAAAAAAAAAATTATGCAACAAAACGTCAGTAGTACCGAGGTTGAGAAACCCTCCTTTAGTGCAATAGTTATGCCAATTAAGCATACACAGAGATGTCTTCCTTAGCAGCGAAGGGCAGCATACTGATGCTGATTGGTGTTCAGGAGGAGATAATAAATGTGGTGGTGAAAGCAGAGGAATAAATTAAAACACAGAGAAAAAGGAAATGAAAGACATGAAAGAGAATTAAATACGGAACAGATGGAAGAGGCAAAGTGATCCTAGCAATCTCTCCTCCAGCTTGCATCATCTAGAAAACCGAAGTGGATGTGAGTCAGTGACAGATGTGATGTCTATATTTTCCTTTACATTAAGAAAAGTATATGTCATTACTATTGTTATTATTAATGATTTATAGAGCATGAAAAATGTGTTAAGTGCAGTGCAGAACATAAAGTCAGTGACCACCCAGAGGGTTTTGAGCTTATAATTAAGCAGATGGAGCAGACGCAAGCTCAGAATGGGGAAACAGGTGATAACAGGACAAAGATGTCACAACTGCTCCGAACCTTATTTCATGTGATTTTTACTTACACTTCAGTGAAACATTAATTTAAAAAAAAAAAAAGAAAAAGAAGTGAAGGAAGCTATGGCGTACAATAAATAAAAAGGCTTTTAGAAATATGGTACTACCAAAGATCAAAACTTAGATAGCAGCTAACATGAATTAGCTTCAAATATTCATCATTAGAAGTATAACGAAATCTTAATAGGAAGTAAATATCAAATGCTGTAAAAAAATTACCCAAGTCTGCACGTTTGATAGATTTATTTTAATATAGGAAATATATGGGAGGTTTCTGATTCTTTTCCATATAAATTTTCCAGTTACATTTATTTGCTGTATTTATTGTTTTTAATTGCCAGAATTAGAACAGAAAAATTAAGAGGATTTAGGCCTATGAACACACACGCGCACACACACACACACACACACACACACACTCACACACACACACACAGTATCAACATTTAAATGTTGGAAAAGGAAGTATGTAACCTTTTCCTTGCTAACTATGGATATCATATTTGAGTCTTCAAACATTTCATAGTTTGCATTTTAATGTGTTTATCTCAAAGGGATCTATCTCAGGGACAGCGTCTGACTTTATTAGTTAAGAAATGGTGCTTTGCTAAGAGTAAATTATAACTAAATTCTTATCCATTAGAAAGTAATTATTCAGTTTTTGTTTGCATACTCTCTTAAATCTTTTAAGATACAACAGAGCAAACTCGTAAGTAATTACAAGGAGACAGAGTTAAATTTTTATTACAAGACACCCCAGAATGTCACAATCAGTGTGGGTTAGTCCCTGTTGCACCTTAATACAGCATGAAAGATTTACAATTAGACAGAGTTGGAGAGCTGAAATGAAAATTCTGGTCAATATGCTTTGCAGATATATTTAGTGTCTAATTCTTTGGGGAAAAATTAATGTCCAATTCAGGTAACTTATTTTTCTTTAATTTTGCCCTTCATATCAAATGATGAAAACAATTTGCATAAACTACTTGAAGATCATTCTGTTTATTTAGAGAGCTTCTGTGCAAGTAAAATTATTCTCAAGTCTCTGAAGAAATGGACATAGTGAGAAGACCCAACAGTAACCTTACACCAAAAAGGTTATATCAAAGGTTTCTTTAGTTTTAGATTCTCTAAGCAACCAGGAACATGACCCTTCAACATGCAAAAATATGTTATAACATAAACAGATTATTTAACATAAATTTGAGGAGAAAAGTGTTGAATGATAATTTAATTCAGATGAAAATCCGTGACACTTTGTCCACTTGAGTGATTAGGGACTTGTGAGATGTTTGCCTTCCTCCATGAATCTTTGAATATCAGTTTGTGTAATACTCCACCATATCTGAAATTGTCCACAGATGTTTTCAAAGGGTTTGGGACAGATAGTGCTAGGAACTGTCAAAAAGTTAACTGAGGCACATGAAAAATTTTAAGAGATTTATTTTTTTTAGTAAAAATTGACTTGAATTGGGCAGCACAAAACTGGAAGTGGTTAGGAGCATTCTGCAGACAGGAGCCAGGAGAAATGATTCTATAAAGTATGGCAACAGAGAAAGGAAATTGATGGGCTATAGCTTAAACCTTGGATGGCTGTTACTGATTGATTGTCTTTAGCATTTTGATTTTGCAATCTTGAGGGATGTACAGGCTGAGATTTTGGTTTGCTTAGGTAGACTGCAATGGCTTAGAATCACTTGAGTCTAATGACCTCCTTGTTTGATTAATTTAACAGTATAAAATAGAGTTTGGTAGATGTACTCTTTTTCACACAGAACCACAAAAATGATATGTGGAGTATCTCATGAAAGTTGTAAGCTGCCAGCTTTTCAATGAATCAGTCTCTTCAAGCAAAAGGTGTGCAGAAAATCACTTTTGGAGATTGTTCTTTAGATATATCACCCTTTAAATTAAACGCAACATTTTAGATGACTGCGAATGAGCACATTTCCTTATAAAGACATTTAGATATTTGATATTTCTCAGACTCCTATACACAAAATATTTGGCTAGGTACATTTAAAAAAAAATAGACTTTAGAACATATTGCTATATAATTTTTTTCTGGATCCATTTTCTAACCTGTTTTGATGTTTAATATGTTCTGGATCTTGGGAAAGTGGTTGTTCCCTTTGCTGTCTTTAATTTAAATGATGTGTGTTTGCCGCCACAATTATTCTTCACCTTCTCAGAAATACTTTTTCAAGGCTTGCTCATTTATATGCCTTCCACTTTCTTGATGCTTTAGCAGCATTCTAAATTTATTTAGTGAATATCATTTTAGTGATGTTAGCCTGTATATCTTATAACTAAATTAGGAGTACTGTATCACTTTTCTACAGAATTAAGCAGTTCAGATTTGGGATTATTCATTTAGACTATATTTATTTTCCATGTTGTCCTTATTTTATTATTCTTTTTTTTTTCCAATATGTCACTCTACAAACAATTCTGTATAGAATTGGAGTATGTAAGAATGTCTACATTGCCACAGTATTTACAAAAAAAAGGAGACCCCCCCCCCCACCCTAGGCATGTGCACACACATACAGGCTGTCTTCACACTTACAAGAAAAGTTTGCCTCAGTTGTTCACCACGCACTTCCCTTCAGTCTGTCTTCATCAAGAGAAACTCAGCAGAAGTTGTATTCTCAATTTCACCAGTGATCCTCTAACTACTAAAAGCATGGTCCTTTCTAGGCTTCATTCTGTGTAAACCCTCTGCACCTCTGCATTTCACACATGGGCCCATTACCTCACCCTTAATTTTAGTTCTGCAGTGCCGTGATGGATAGCCTATGGCCTTCCTGCCATCATGGCACTGAATCGTTGTCCTTTTTTTTTATTTTATCTTTTTCCTTTTTTTTTTTTTTTTGGATGCCTTCTCTTCCTGCCAAAATCAGTGGGTTAGAGAAGAATATCGTGAGTTCTAAGAGTGACTACGTCCTTTGCTAGCTAGCTGAGTGATTTTAGATTATTTATTCATGGCTCTTGTTTGATAAAATGGAATGGAATGGAATGGAATGGAATGGAATGGAAAGGAAAGGAAAGGAAAGGAAAGGAAAGGAAAGGAAAGGAAAGGAAAGGAAAGGGGAAAGGAAAGGGGAAAGGAAAGGGGAAAGGAAAGGGGAAAGGAAAGGGGAAAGGCAAGGGGAAAGGAAAGGGGAAAGGAAAGGGGAAAGGAAAGGGGAAAGGAAAGGAAAGGGGAAAGGAAAGGACACCTACCCATGTGTAATCTTTAGTAATCTGTATTGATTGGGCGAGAGGGTGAGAGAGAGAGAGAGAGAGAGAGAGAGAGAGAGAGAGAGAGAGAGAGAGAGAGGGAGGGAGGGAGGGAGGGAGGGAGGGAGGGAGGGGAAAAAGAAACACATAATTTCTTAGGACTTGTAAAGCTTCTATTTGATATTCAACTGCCTTCCCTCTCATTCTTCACCCTGTGGTGCTGCTCATTTTCATGACTCTAAACCTTTCTGAGCTGCTATCCATCTGCACAGCCTTCATGACTTCTTTAACCTGGCATTCTAGATGACTCATACTTACTTTTCCCAGTTTATCACATATTTGTTTCTGAAACAAACCTGTTGCTCTTGCCACACTCTTCTAATTTACTGTGTTCTAAAAGAACCTTTCAGACTTATGGGTCTCCTAAGTTGGGTTTCCCACTACTTGTCCTTGAGATGACTTAGGCAGCCCAACAGCCATGCCCTTCCAAACTTTTATATCTCTTCATATGGGAGAATGAAAAACATTGACTGGAGGCTTCTGGTACACCCTCTGAATGTGAGGGTTGGAGTTTTCCACATCTTTCTCCTTGGGACACTTCATCACTGTCCATTTCAGATTTGCTGGCAGAGCCAACCTAGCTGGAGCTGGTCTAGCTCTCTCGGAAATCTCCATAGCAGAAGTGAGCACCGATCTGCATCTCAGGTCCACCCCAACCTTTAGGAGATGCATGCTAGGAAACTTCTATTCTTGGTGGTAGAGGGGAGATACAAGGGACAAGTTGTTATATTTCTGGGCTACCTGGAGCTCTCCCTGAAATTTACTCCACTGTCTTTTGGTGACAACACCAGAGTGGGGCTTTGGGCACCCAATCAAGGAATGAAGATAGTACACTTGAAATCTATATAATTTTATTAACCAATGTCACCTCAATAAATGTAGTATAAAAAAGGGACGAGAGGCCAGTCTCCCTGGACTCTCCCTGTCAACACTGAAGTCCCCACAAGCTGATCACTGCTCCTCTTGCAGCCTCTTTTTTTTTGGCAGCTGAGGGGTGGCTAGGATAAGAAGGGTACTGATACTAAGACCTGCTTTGGCATCTTTCAGTCTGAGTTGTAGGTATCTAGCTGTTTCCACATGTTGCTGGCTTTTTCATTATTACAAGCTATGTCTAACATCTGGAATACTTTATATTTTGTGTTCTCAGTTGCAGATCTCAGACATAATTTTGAGACTACGAAAAGCCCATTTGCAATTCTGATGTGGTAAAGTTGTGGGTTTTAATTGAACACAGTGTAGGCACACTGCAAGTTTCTAAATATTTTCCATTATTTGTATGGCTATTTGTATAATTGCTTGTAATAATTTCACGATCCCTTTATATATACAAAACAGTTTGGCTTTATCCTGCAGTTGCCTAAGAAAGGAATTATGTGTAAAACCATGGTGAACATATTATATATGTCCCCATGTATTTATCTGCATGTAATCAGAATGAAACCTGTCTAGTTTGGCCTGATTTGCAAATTAGATACTCAACTAATTTGGCATATTTTTCAGTATCCAATAATACTCCATTTAACTCAGAATATATATGATTTTAAAGAATGGATTTCATTACAAAGGACAAACAAAAAGTTCTTCATTAGTTAGGATGACCCCACTCTTGGTAGTGATTTCTCTGAGTGAACTGATGGTAAAAGGACCAGTTAGAATGAGCATTTCTGTCCAAGATGGTGGATTATATTTTTGCTTTAATAACACAGTAGCCAGTGGACGTCTTATCATTTGCAAAAATTAAAACAAAAGTAAACAACCTAACCCTGAGATTTTATAGGTTATTTTCCAATTAGTGGTCTATTTTCTTAAGTTGCATCTTGAAAGGTTGGGTTTAATATTGCAAAAAATTGGATTGTCCAGTTTTGTATAAAACTAGTCCTCCCAATCCCCTTTACTTGTACATATAATTATGTTAAAATAGCATTGTTGTAGATAATGTGTGTACACAGGCAAAAAGTTTGTGGTTTGGGTGGACAGCAAAAATAAGAATTCTTCAGAGCGTAGCAGTTTGAGCAGATGGAGGTTATGGTTGCCCAGACAATTTGCATTGACAAATCCAGTGGGCATAGCATTCATTCCCCAGGAGAACTGTATGGCCTTCTCGGTTTCTGTAGAAAACAATTCACAAGATATTCAGTGCACTGGAAAATAATGAGACTTAGAAGTAATAAATATTATTTTATATGTTGATTTCTTTTTTCATAAATGAGTTACCTAGAAGTTCTCAGATCCATTGACTAAAGGGAGTGTATTCCTCCTGCCACCTGTCTTAGAATACAAATTTATAAGTATTTTTGCAGAAGGCAGTTTCTGTGAAAGGAGGACATTTAGCTTTACTTCTATTGCTAGAATTTTATGTGACAGTGACAACTGTAAGGCTTTGTGTTAAGAAACCACATTAACTTCATTAAGAGTACGACCTTCATTTTTAAAATTTCTTTGTCCCTCCCTCTTGCAAAAGATTTGTGTGCTTTGTCTCTAGGAAACAACAAAAATGGAAATAGTAATAAGGACATCTCTTGCTCTTCCTTCTGAACAAAGCATTTAATTTCATTCTACACTGAATGTTAACCTAACACTTAAAATATTTGAAGTGAATCATAATCGGCCTTTGAGTTGTGGTTTCTAATATGTTTAATGATTTGCTCAAATGTTGACATTTTTCTACAATGAGGGAGAAAAACACTTCAATTTAAAACAGGATTATCAACTAAGGCCTTCAGCCTAAAATTATGGACAGGAACAACATATTCTATTATAATAAAACACTATAAATGCTAATAGTTTTAAATATATTCATTCATGGAAGAAAACATAGCTATAAAATGTCCAAATGATTGTGCAATAATAATTAGGGGGAAATAATTGCTCAGTTATTTAATGTACTTTATTTTAATGGAATACTTTGAAATAACAAACATACCCATACTTTTTTTTGTGACAGTAATAACCACAGTGTATCTTATCAGATAATTAACTTTCACAAATATAATAACGAGTCTGTGGAGCAACAATGACACCATTACAATAAAGATGCGGCTTGGGATGTTGCAATCTTAAAAGGAAAACAACTGCTTACATTTAAGCTGCTTCTTTCTTGCAAAGAACCTGTCAGTTTTGTTACAATGTGTAATGTAGAGAGACATTTCTCTGAAGAGAAATACAAGGGGAATAAGAAAACAGAAATAGACAACAGGAAAAGTATGTAGACAGATGAAGTAAGCACATCCAGCCACCTGGGTGGTAATATCACGACCCTATATTAAATGGGTGCAATGAATGTCTAATGAATTTTTTTAATTAGGATAAGTGACTTTGCAGTTCAGCTTTTCTTTCTAATGCAAGTAAGCTATCCTGCTCTCACTACCTCTCAAAAGATTAACTCGTGAAAAACAAAAGCTGCCTTTTATTTCTCTTTTCTCTTTTGAAGTAATTTTATTAAAAGCAAACTGCAGATTATACAATTCCATTCGGACATCATATAACCCACCAATGAAATGCAGCCAGGTGCATGGAAAGGCAGCAGAAAGTGGTTTACTGAGCGAGGATCAAAGCCTGTTGCATTTCGTGGGACATAATAGCTAACTTAACATTTACTTCTGTTCTTGATAGTAATATGACACATTTCAAACAAACAAAAATCTACCTTTAATGTAAAACTGCTTGAGTAATAACTGTACCTTGAAAAAAGAAAGAGAAATCCAAACTCAAGTAGTTTTTGAGGCTAAGCAAGCTTTTTTTTTTTTTTTTTTTCCCTCTCCTGCTTTGCTTTAACTGCTGTAGTCTGACAATTCAGGTACCTTTTGATAGATTTTAGTGTTCTGCTAAGAAAGCATGAAGTCTTTTGTATTGTACCTAATCATTCAATACAATCAGTAAAAATTTCCCACACTGTGCCTATTGAATTATGACTTCAGTATTCCGTTATTGTTAGAAGTTGTCCAGTTAATTTCCCCCTCATTAAGCTGAAGTGCACCTTTTTGTGATAGAACCATGAGTCACAAGAGATTTCATTTAAAATTTAGTGGAAACCTGTGAAAACTGTACGTATTTATATGTATATGTGAATATGAGTAGGGAAATATAACAAAGCAGCTTCTGACTGTATCCTGGGATAGTGTTGTGTGGGATACATACATTGTGATTACATTATATTATATTTCAGTCAACATGCATTTAGGGGGATTATGTACTGTTCATAGCAGAGCTCTCCTGAAGTATGTGACCTAGTGGTTTTGCCCACCAGGAATACACAAATCGATTGCGAGGTACAGCTTTCATGAGGCTTGGCTGAGCCTGCACATAGGGGACCCCAGTTGCATATAGAAGCTTCCTGTTGAACTCTTTGAGCTGAAGGACAGTACCTGCCTCTGTATGTAAGCATATCTGTACCCATATGCTTAATGCAGTGACTTCAGTGAAGAAAAGGTGGGCAACACCGGCACAGCTGCATTCTCTGTAAGAAAATACCCTCGTTCACCGAGAATGTCTTGCATTGTGATAAGTGTTGATGATACGGTTCAGGAGAGTTGACAGGTGCACGCTATGGTAACTAGAAATGGGATGGAATGGAATGTAGGGTCTTTTTTTTTTTTGATGCTTATTAAGACAAGTTTCAGATGTGCATGTGAATCTCAAATGGATTTTTTTTTTTGCTAATGGTTGCACATATTTGAATCTGTCCAAGTTTCCAGAGAAAAGCTTGGAATGGTTGAAAAACAGACTGGTTTTGTACAGTGTCCCAGTGTTCAGTCTCTAGACGATATTGGTTAGAATAAAAATTAAGATCCTGGCCATATAGAAAAGATAATGAAAGTACTGGGGGAAATGTCATTTGGCCATGACATCCGGAACGAGTTATAAGGGGTGTGAAATATCAGAAAGTGACTCTTAGAGCAGGAACAATGATTTCAAAAGTCTTTGCCCCTATGTGTGTATTTATCTATTTTTAAGGATTTTATTGTGACATCAACACCATGTTTAGTTACTATTTTTTATTCCATTTAAGCAAATATACTACCTTCACATCTCAAATATACTATGAAACTTGTCTGTGTCTCCCAAACTGGTACAGAGCCCTGGAGAGTTGTCTACAATTGTAGATGACAACTGTGAGTACAAAAGGGCTAGAGTGGTATGTTGTCTCCTTCCTGTCACACCCAGATCATGCCACGAACACACTAAAGGCAGACAAGCTGAGTCAGGAAGAATTGAAAAGGCGAGTGCATGGGTGGGGTTTAGGAAGAGTAATGCTGTCTTTAGTACAGCTGGGGCTTATTCCAGCCTCCAAATGCTGCAGCATCAGTTGGAGCCAACACTGAGGCTGACACCTGTTACCTTCTCTTGATTTATTTCTTTCTGGATTCGGGCTACAGTTGGTCGCCTTTGCAGTTCAGTTCCAGGTCTCCTGATCCCCACATTGATGTTCTTCTCTAGGGCTTCTCTAGTCTCCTCATTCTTGGATTCTGACTCTTTTATTTTTACCTCATACCTTTCCATCTCCCCACCCTCAAACAACACATATTATGGCTGATTTTGGTTTTCCTCTTGGATTGAGAATTTGCACCCTCTGCAGTGCAGTTGATATACATTTACATAATTAAAGGACCAATTACGACTGGTTGTCTCCTTATCTGTGTCAATTGAATGCAGTCTTCATACATTATTGTTCTACTTTAGGTTTTAAAGTAGATCATATTGTAGACCAAGTTTATAATTAATCGCCACATACAGAATACTGTGAAGTTTTAGAATTAACTAGAGGAAATCATTCGTTTTTACTCTACTGTAATTGCGTGGGTCATAACTACTCAGTAAGTGCTTGTGGTTGGAGAAACAAACTATAAACACTGAAATAACTGTGAGAGCATGAATCAACATTTCTATCCCACTTTTTCTTAACATATGGCAGAGTAATAATAGGGTATAATTACTGCTGGCATTGCCATTTTTTGCTCTCTGCTTCGCTCTTATTTTTATTGTATCATACCCAAAATATTTAAAGGTTAAGATATAAAGAATAAGTGGCATAAAATTACTGCCATTTGTATGATTTTCTCTATTTAACAAATTATAGTACATTTTTTTCTTGCTTTTGTTAAACTTTCAACTGAACTTTTCATTTTTTTATAAACATTTTATCACACTTATATTGTTCCTAAAGTTTAATTTTTTTTCTTAAAAATTCAATGTTACATACCAATAACTCAATAAGTTAGGAATAATAGTCTTTATCCTAGACCTGGACATGCCTACATTATAAATGAGACCTTCTGTGTTGTTCATGTGTAGTGAGAAATAAGAGACTGATTTTGAATATTTGAGTTCCTTTCAATGTAATTTACAACAGTGAATCAAATTCCTGGACTGAACTGAGACTGAGCATGATAGAAAAAGAGTTCTCCTTAAGAATTATCTCTAAAGATTTTACTGAGGTGTGATTCTCCTTAGCAGCCTCACATGTTTTATGGTTAGTCTGATCTGATGATCTACAGTAAGAAAATATGTTTGACCTTCATCCCTGTTTCTGTCACTGAGCTCCCTAAGCACGTGGAATTTCCTAAGTGGTGAAAGCAAGGAAGGTATCTTTTGTTATGTTATTGAGGCGACATTGGAACCTCACCTAAGAATGAGTGCTGGTTGCCAGTGGAGTCCAGCTAGGAATTGGAGGCTTAGACTTTTCTGTTGGCACCCTGACTTCCTGGAAGGGAAGAGGAGCTGGATGTAGAATCAATCACTGATGATTTCATCAATCATATTTCTGCAATGAAGCCTCCATAAAACTCAAAGGACAGGCTTCAGGAAGCTTCTGAGTTAGTGAGCACATGGAGGTGCTGGGAAAACGGTGCCCTGGAGAGAGCATGGGAGCTCCAAACCCTTTTTCCATACCTTTCTCGTACATGTCTTTAGTCTGACTGTTCCCGAGTTATATTCTTTTCTGATAAACTGGAGATCTAGTAAGTAAATGGGTTTCCTGAGTTCTATGAGCTGCTCTGGCAAATTAATGGAACCCAAGGAAGGTATTATGGGAACCTCTGATTTACAGCCAGTTGGTCAGAAGCCCAGGTACCAACTGAAGTGGAATATGACATCTCCAGGTTGAAAGTGTCGGAATTGAGATGAGATCCTGAACACTTTGCTGGTATCCCAAAAACTGCTTAGTAGTGTGTGTGGAAGCCCCACCTCCCCAACAATATACACCCATTGGAACTGAGTCCAAGAACACAAAATAGAGAGGTAGGTCTTTACATCCAGAACATTTTTATCTCCTCAGCTTGTGGGGGCCTGGTTTACTATAAAGGGCAGGGAATTTGTAGACAAAATCTGAACTTGAGACTCTGCTCCACAGCTACAAAACTGTGTGACTCTGAAAACAACAAGCCTGTAACGTCATCTGTGTAAAGGAAATACTATGAACACCCTTCATAACCAGAGTGCTTGCATGTGTTTGTAAATAGCAGTTAAGTGATAAATATGGTGGGATTCGATGAACGTGAAGATCCATGAAGGTTAGTTTTCAGAGAATCATATTGCTCACTGCAGCTACTGTCCAGGACAGCTGTGAAAGTTAGGGAAGATCTTCTAAGATGATGTGAAGAGTTAGATTTAAGAAGGTAAGGAATAAGTTGGAAGCCAAGAGTAATTGCGTATAAAATCCTACCTGGTTAAAGGTTTGTTTTTTAACTGTTGTTTCTGACACAATGTAGGACTTAGAAGGACCAAATACAGGGTGTGTTAGGTCATTGCTTCAGAAGGAACAAGTCCAGTTCAGTATGTGGTCTCAGAGGTAGAATCAGGGCAGTCAGCCAGGGTCAAAATCTAAAGTTCAAGGAGAGGCTGTAAGCCAGCTGGGGGAGAATGCCAGAGACAAAGCTGAAAATGAGAGCCAAGGTTCAGAATCCAAGAAAGCATACCTGTAACAGGAGACAGGACTGTGGGAAACAGCTTTTTATGAAGTCCAAACAGTTTAGATAGATGTTATCTTTCTTAATGAATCTGACCCAGCCATTTGCCACCAGTGGGCTTCACCCGCAAGAGCTTTGCTATGAACTGAGTCACAGATTATCAAAAGTAGAAAAATAAAACAAACAAAACATAACCCTAAGTTTTGTTTAGTTATCTGCAGCAGTAAAACTAAACTCCCTTTAATTGTGTTTAGGTTTCTGATTCTTGTTTAGCACCCTTTTCTTCATTTACCTGGCTCCCCACTCTGTCTGGTGTAGTTTACACACTGCAAACTTGACAGCCGGGAAAAAAGGAAATACCTGTCTGTGCAAATGCAAGAAAAGTGAACACTGTTGTTAATTATATGACAGAAAACTGAAAAGTAGACATAGACCTGTATCATTTTACCTCATATAAGTGGAAGTTCACAACGATGACCTTAAACTGTAAAGATATGTTAAGTTCATTTTGGTAGTTCCTGATAAAAGAGCAAGTGTATGTTACTTTTTAGAAAGATTTCAATCAAGCATTGTTAACATTTGGGGAAACTAAGTATGGGTATGTTAGCTTTTCCAGAAAATCATTTCTGAACAATATCTCCATGATTCATTAGGAAATGATGACTATGTTAGACATTTGAGTACCTAAGGACCACAAGATATTTCCACCAATTTACATGACATTATTTTGAAAATTTTTGTTCTTATTATGTTATCCTACTGGTCTCTTTCTACATTCATTTTTCACTGCTAAAGTCTTCCTTTATAATGCCATCAGAATATTCTTCCTTAAACTCAGATGTGATAATTGAAGAAAAATTGTTTTAATAATCCTAGAGAAGATTGATATTAATTGTGACATGTGATACCTTAGATAGAAAAGTTTCAAACTTGTAGTTCTCCTTTGTTGTTAGACAAATCCCCTTAAAATGAAATGACTGTGACTGGCCCCATGTTTGATTTATGGGTTTTACTTCCTTTGTTTACTTCCTCAATAATTACTCTCTATTCTTTTGGCCTCAGACCCCACAGATAGGAATCTTGGATGTTTAAAGTTTAGATAACTTGCTTCTTCAGAATATTTTGCAAATAAGTTAGAAGAGATTGAAATTTTAGGAAACATATCCTTGGATGGAGAGTATTAGAAACCGTTCTTCTCAGCTGGTTTTTATTTAGTATTTTTTTTAAAGTGATGATTGTCCTAGTGATAGCAAAAGGGTGGAATTTGGCATCGTCTTGATAGGATGTTGTAATATTTTGGCTCTAAAATATATGTGAAAGTTTTCCTGTCTTAAGTCAGTTTGAGTTGGAACATTGCATGACTACTCTGGCATAGTAGCCACCATCTGGCCAATATAGTCTCCTAAGATTCTTACAGCCAAAATGTCTCAACACTCTCTGGAAGAAATTTATTTTTCAAGTCTGTTCAGACCTCAGAAGGCCATGGCTACAAAAATGGGAAGATGATTTTTGAGTCATCCTGATGCTCTTTGTTCAGAAATATCTGCTACAAAGGATGACACAATTCCCTTTATCTCTGCCTTTCTTGACCTTCTTCTGTCTCCTCTCTTTTGAGAACTTTTACTGCAAGCAGTAAATCCACATGGCTGACCAGTGACTGGCTTTCTTGGTAACTTTTAAAGTATTGAGAAAGAATATCCAGTCAATTACAATGAGTAAAGTATCTATTTTCTGGACCAAAAAGTCATTACTTGGAAACAACTGGATCATGTAGTACCTAATTACATCCCTTGCAGACTTTGTGGGAGGGTGAACAATGAGCATAGCTCTCATTCTTTCTTCAGAGCCCATCTTCCATTGTCCCTTCATATATGTATTTCCATTTCATGCTCCAACCACTCAGATTGACTTTGCCATTCTCCTTAAAACTCATGCACTTTCATTCTCCACTGTTTTTGCTTTGATTGATACCTTCCTCCCATCTTTCTTCATTTTATCCTATTTAAATATATTTTAACTTGTAAACTGCACCTCATATAAAAATTTAGGTTCTATTAGTCAACAAATAGATAGGGACAGAAAATATATAGGTTGAGGGGATGGCATGAGTAATAGTATGGAGGCTTGAAACTGAATATTTTTGTTTTCCCCTTTGAACTTTATTAGATAGCATTAACACATTTCTAGAATGATTTATTAATTAATTTTCTTACTTATCATGGTGAATTTGTTTTAAAACTATGGAGACTACAATATGACATTTTTCCTCATGAGGATCTAGTTTTTAAAAGATGTCATTTTAGTTCAAGATAGATATGTATTTTTTTCAGTTGTCAATTGTTTCTTCAGGAGAGCAGATCATTGATGATTCTCATTATGGAAGTATTTCTCAAGTGGAAATTTGTAACATAGTGGATGTTAGTAAAATTAATATTTAGATGATTTGTTTTGATGAAACAGTCTTCATGGAGCCAAAAAAAATAAAAAGTTGCAACTTAACTGTCTGTAAGCCACTTATAAAAGCACAATGGATTCTCAGTTGTGAGTGCCTAGGGGAATCTTGCTTGGTTTCATGTGGCTTATTCTCACCAAACTTGCAAACATACTGTGGATTTTGATTAAAGGGCCTTTATTTCTCTGGAGGCAGTTGAGAGACTCCAAACCTGGGCATTGCTCTCTTCTTTTAAATGAACCATCTTGCCTTCAGTGGATTTAAATGGGTTACAAAAAGTATACCCTGTGCATTATAGATTAAGAAAAAGCAGTCTAGAAGACTGCTGAACAAGCTCAACATATTATTTTATAGTATGCAGTCCTTTACTAAAATCACAGTATTTCAAGCGTATCTTGCTTGATCATAAGATCAGAAAAGTCATAGTATCAGAGGTGATGTTCCTGAGATTTGTTTTCCTGATATAAAGTCGGTCAAATCTGTTGTGCAATGGTAAGGGAAACTGTTAGTGTTTGGATGCAAACTAATTACAACCGTGACTATCTTGTTGTTTCAAAGTATAAGCTGGGATTAACTTGATGGACAGTTTATTTATAGTCTCACCTTTCTCATACGTCATAGGACTGTAGTGAAGGTCAAATGTGCTGAAGTTCATGAATCCTGTGACGCATTCATGGGACATAGTAGTGGTTTAATAAATATGAATCCTTTGTTTCCTTTCCCCCTCCTCCCTTTTATCTTTTTGTGAATCATTAGTAAAAGGCTGATGTACGTATTGGTATAGTAATTTCGGTAAGGCCTTTCATGTGCCAACCCCAAAGACATCCTCAAAATAGCTCCCAAACTGACTACGTATTGCAAGAACTAGTTATAAAGAAAACAGTGAAATTCCAAAGTAGGAAAATTATCTGGAAGAAGAAAAATCCTAGCTCTTGAAATTGAATTGAAATCACCAAGCTATGAGACTTAAAGTTTAAAACATAATTAGACAGCAAAACACGCGTAATCTGCAGTATGCCTGAGCAGAAGATAATACATTTTTTTAAAACCTAAGACTACATGTAGTAAAAAAAAAAAAGAAGAAGATGACAATAAGCTAAGAACAGTGGTAAAAACCAGTATGATAAGGTTATAAATAAAAAAGAAAGATAAATCACAATCTACTAAGGATGAAAGAGGAACTAAAATTTTGACAGAAGTCTGAAGGTTCACAATCTTCTGCATCTGGGACTACCTGGCCACGTCAGTGTGCCTTCTCCTCAATGTCCTTGACTTTGTTGTTCATTGTGCTGCAGGCTTACAGAGTGGATGTGGTTCCTGCTGACTTCCGGTGAGCTAAGAGCCGCACAGAAAGCTATTAGGGCCGAGGGCTCAGGCCTAGAGTCTGAGCAACAGGTAAACCCTGGTCCAGATAGAGTTCAGCTCTAAGACCTGACACGGTCATATAGCCATAAAAAAAATTCCTAGTATTTCCTCAGTACCACGTCAGTTATTTAGTGGGCTATCTCCGTCAATCAAACTTTTGTTAAAGGTGGCTAAATAAGATAGAGTTATCCCATCTTGGTTTGTCTCTTACATCTTTTTCCAGTTTCCTCTTTTGAAATTGCTGAAAGATGAGAATAAATGCAAGGCTTTGTATGCCTGAAGGAAGCAAAAGGCCTGCAGAGAAAATAATCAGTTCATGAATAATTATTGCAGACGCTGTGTAAAAGTTGGCAATAAAGCTGGATTTTGAAGGGTAATTAGCATTTTAGTTAATTGTGTAGAGCTCTGTTGCAATTTTATTTATGTTGGCCATTTTGGATATCAGTAATAGAGTAGCAAAGAAGGGCTTGGACATTCAAATCTCCTTGAAGGATGTATTCTCCAGTGGTACCAGCAGAGACTACCTCATCCTTTGTAACGAGGACAGTGTTTCCACTTAGATACAAAAAAAATATTAATTTCTGATTTGTCATCATCTCTCTCTTCTTCAAATGTGCTTTTATCCAGATGTTAAAGAAAATTGCGAAATTAATTGTGGAGCCAAATGCACATCACTTTATGGAACTTGGCAGATACATATGAGAGAATCCAGACCATTTAGAGAAAATGCTGAAATCATTTTTTTAATTAACTTGTATTGGCTACTGATATTAATAGAAAGAGGTCTTTTGTAATAGTTGACTTACTAAAAACTACTCATGGAGGCTCTTCGTACATTGTAATCTGGGAAAAAATTCCTTAATGGGAAAGGTCAGAGCAATTGAATAGGACACAATGTGATTGCTATTGAGGGGACCCACCCTGGTTTTCACATAGCACCAGAAGATTTACCAAATATTGGACATTTATTGCAAATAACACTAAGGATTTTTTAAAAAACTAAGTTAGATTATTTGATGTATATAACCATCCATAATAGTAGGCATAAGAAAAGCATCAATCCTTATAGAGATTTAATTCTTATAACCTCTACTACTACACATATTATTTATGGGTATTACCTTATGTGGAATGAGGCAACATGCCAGGGTCCCAAATAAGCTGGAACAATCCATTCAATTTTTATATTTTCTGCTTTATTCTTTTGATTCAGATATTTAGAGGCAAGATGAAAGAAAAAAAGGGGGGGGGAAGCACGTTTTCCATACATAATTAATTAAAAAATACAAATAATATTTTGTTGCTAAGTATTTGGCCAAGGAAAAATGAATCTGGTAAATTTAGAAAGACACTGAGAATTTATTCTAAACTACTATAAGAGGGTGCCAAATATTATTATAAGGAATAATCTGAAATAAAATCTATAAATTGACATAATAGTGGACATAAATCAGTTCACTGCAGTAGACCTTTAATGAAAGACTACTGTGTACCTTTCTTTCTTTTTCTTCTTTTTTTCTTGTTTCCTGCTCATTTCTTCAGGGAATATAAGGTATAGTAAGATGTGTGCCCTCCATTCTACAAAATGCAGTTTGGGAGGAGAGATGAGAGTAGGGCACATAATTTGATCTCATGCAGATCATTTTTAGGACCAAGATCAAGAGTGGATCTAAAGTTTGGAGGCCCTAAGCTCTTTTAACTTGGCGGGCTCTCTTTCAGAAAAAGAATTGAAAATTATAAATGCACTGTTAGTGTCTACAAATCATAGTAACTTAGAATGAGAAAATAAACCATAATTTACAAATTTTGGAAAACTGGCGAATACCATGAGACTCTAGAAAATATGTAGAATATTTATTAGCTCCCTGCCACACCTATAAAATCATTTCCTTTTTTTTCAGTTATAATCTTTCATTTCTTCCTCATGGCAATTTTGTGATATCATTTTCCAAATGGAGAATAAAAATATAGTTCAGTCATCCCTACAGCAATGTTTGTAAAAATTTGTATTTTTTTAAATTAATAGTTCAGAAACTTTTAGTCAGCTTACAACTTTTTATTTGTAATGTGACAATATCTATGATATAAATCTGTAAGTAAGATTCCAGGGTATTCCAGTTTTTTTGCACAGTGACAGGTCATAATACTCTTCGAAATTATGACAAATCTCAACCAGTTTGTCAGTGGCATTGTCAGAGAAAGAGCTAGATGAGTTGGTAAAGCACGTGAAGAAACCGTCCCTGTAGCAGACGGCCAGTGACAATTGAACTGTGAACCACATTAATATATTCTAAATCCAAACTGAATGTATTCTCATTCGACTTCCCTAACTGGATCCTTCAAATCACCTCTAACAGTACTCTGCATGAAAGGTGTTATGAGTGGTGTGAAAGCAATTGGGAGTGAAATACCTTAATACTCCCAATATCGCAAAGCCTTTGACCTTGCCAATGTGACACGTGGGACCCATGCTAGTGAAGGGCCCAGAAGCTAAAGCTTCCTTAAGGTCAAGGCAAATCTGCCTCTAACGAGGAGAAAGGTCAAACAGTGATAAAGGAGTTCAAAGTGCCTGGAAAACATACTTACTTAGGGATCAGAAAAGGTGTCATCCAGGCAAGGGCATTCAATACGTCCTTCAAGGGCGCTATATAGGCTGACAAGAAGCAGGTGTTTTGACAAAATTATTTCAGAACAGTGGACTAGCCTTAACACACATATTTTAACATGCTTAAAGATCATCAGTTGAGGACATTAGTGATACAGATTCCCAGGCCTTACTCTGACATTGTAATTTATGTCTTGACACGGACACAGAATACTCATTTTTAACAGGCAACCAAAGGTGATTCTTTTCCAGGTGTCTGTGGGCAGTATTTTGAAATAGAATGTTATGAAATTATAATATTTTCCAAAAAATCTATGAGTCTGACATCTTTGTGGGTAGTGAGAGTCGAGGTCCTGTCACTTAAGTCAGTGATCCTACATTCAGGTTCTTGTCTGGTAAGTTTAGTTAATTCTTTCACCAGAGCTTTCTGCCCTATACTAAGTAGTTAATCATAGGGAGCCATTGAAGATTCTTTAGCAGGAGCATGGCCTAATTGCATTGAGCTTTCGTTGAACAGCTCTGTCAGTTAAATGGATAGGGAGAGTTTGGGAAGACTATTTTAATAAAGGAGTCTATTTTAATAAAAATGAATCCAGAGATAACCAAATTCTGGCAATGATGTGATAATATATATAAAAAAAAAGGGTGAAACAGATATTTAAAGAAGGAAAAAAAAATTTAAGGAGGTGGGAATGAAGAATGCCATGCTCCAGGGAATATAAGAAATGTGAAGATTATAAAAATGTTTTTATATATGGCATTTTTGGTGATGACTATATATCTGCTCATTCATCATTAACTTTTTCAAAGTTTTTTAATCCCCTTTATGTTTTTATATGCATGTGTTCATGTGCATATCATTATTGCCTAAAATGTAAAGTTTAGATGTTCAACATAAAGTAGGTAAAACAAGGCACACTCTTTCTGGAAAATGCTTTTTATAATTTGGGGGATGAAGGGCCACTATTCACTTAAAGCAAATTGTGTTGTTGAGTGCTTTGCTATTTTAACCCTAACTTGCAATAAATTCTGGCAAAAAAAAAGACGACATCAGCCTTCCTGCCATCAAAGTATATATATTCTATTCATAGTTATAAAATAAAATTTCCCACAGAGGAAGGGGAGGGAAGCAGAGATTGTATTTGTGGATTACTTAATTGTTTGAGAAAAATGAGCACATGTGAAAGCTTTTTATGTACAAAACCTTTCAGGTATTTCTGGATAATCGTTCATTTGAGTATTTTTTCAACTAGGCTGAATTTATCACTTTGTAATAAATACGTTCTCATCTTTCCTTACTTGATTTTTCTTTTTTTTTTTTTTGACTATTAATCATTTAATTTTATTCTCATTGCTTGCTTATTATTAATCTGATTTCAGTTACATTTCTAAGTTATGCTTAGGGATCTTGAATAAACACATGTTGTCCTATGTGTCACATGTGTTAACATGTGAAATTATTTTGCTTTTAAAAAATCCAAAAACTTGCCAGGAAGATTGATTATGATACCAGGGAGGAAATGCTAACAGAGAAAAGAAAAAAGAAAAAGAGAACTAATAATATCACACATTAGGATCAACTTGAAAAGCCAGCACAGACCTGGCAAGTTAATGGTTTTGAATAATATTCCCATCCTCATGGCTAAAATCCAAGGATGGGTTTAAGTACCTAGGAAGGGAAATCCATTACCATATTCATGTGTGAAGTTTATTTTTACCACGGATGATTATGGGTTGTTTCAGTAAGGTACTTTTTCTTCATTACAACCCTTAGTGCTTATGACGAAGTGAAAATATATTTAAATTTCTGGCAGTGTTTGAATTCGATAGAAGGTATATAATTTTTGTATAGATTTTTACATATATTCATAGATTATAACAGTTAAATAATTCCTCAAAAAAAGTGTAAGCAGGTATCTAATTCATATATGTTTCTTTTTCCTGCATTTTAGCTTTAATCAAAATAAGTTTGTATACAAAGCAGATAAGCTTAAATCTTGTGAAATCATTGGCAATTCAGGAAATTCTGTGAAGGCATACTTCTTGGTTAGAGTTATAATATTAGAGAATTGCCTACCACGTGTCTTGCCTTTTGTTGTTGCCCAGTCTAGCAGGGGAGAGGGAAGAGGAACAAGCCCTGACAAGCAGTGTAAAATGTGCAGCAGAAGGGATATTTAAGAGGAGCAGAGTAGTATAGAGTAGGGGCTAGCTGCCTTGGCGATGTCTAAGCTAGGGGGACCAACCATCCTGGTTTGCCAGGAACTGTGGGGATTCCTGTTGATTCCATGCAACACTTTTGGTGCTAAAATGTAGAATGTCCTCCTGGGGACATTTGGCAATGTTTCCTTATTACAATGAGGGGGAGATGGGGTTTACTGGCATCTAATTCAGAGAGGCCAAGGGTGCTGCTAAATTCCTACAATACACAGGATAGCTCCCACAAAAAAGAGTAATCTAACCCCAAATGTGTGGCTGACACATTCTCCTGTTCTAAGGGGGAGGAGCCATTAGACAGGGAGTGAGGGAGATGATGATTGTCAATAGCGGTGGGACCATTGATGCAGCAAAGCGCCCAAGATGGTGAGAGAGGGATCAAGGACACAAGTGTGACAATTGGTGTAGAACAGAATAAACTCAAGGGAAGACTTGTTTCCAAATGAGGAGTTCTTATACAGTGGATAGGATGTGGCTGCCATCCACTTCACGCTTGATGGCATCATTTTTATCTGATGAAGTGGGAGGCCAGACCATCAATCTCTTGGAGGTGAGAGGTCAGTGCAGGGCAGACTTCTGGAAAAGTGCTGAAGGATGAAAGGATGATTGATAGGTGACCTGTTGAGGCTGTGGATCATGAATTTGCGATGGCACTAGCGCTTACAGTGCTGTGATTTCTCAGGCGAGGTTCAACCACTCAGCATGGGAAGGGAGGATGGCGGCCTACAGAACTACTGGGGAATCCTTAAGGCGTAGTGTGTGGGAATGCACTGGTTCAATGATTAGAATCCTGGCTGGGTACTGAAGGAGGGAGAGGTTTATTTTAACCATTAAAAAAAAAAAAAAAGACTATATTCCCAAGTGCTTTTTATTTAGTTCAGTCTCTTAAGTGTAAGTGTTGTGACTGTTTTGCTTTGCAGATTGTAAACGCTGGTTTTGTCTTTCTAGATAGCTCATTTTGCCTCAGAAAGACACTTGGGCAACTCCAAAGGCCATTTATTTAGTGAATGGAGTAACCAACACATATTCAATTATTCATTGCAGTCCATCCCTTTAGATTCTTCTTTTGTGGTTTTTCCTCTGAAACATCAGCCTTGAAAGGAGATCTACTTTTATGGCATTTTTAGATCCTCAAAAAAGCAGCTTTAACTCTCACTGGGGTACCAAAAACTTCAGTCAGCAAAATTGGATAAAGGTGCTGCAAGGAGCTTTAAAACAATGTTTCTGTTGATTAAACTAGTGAACTATGACTAGGTTATCTAACGATTCAGAGAAAGAGGTAGCATCTACCACTCCACTTTTGGCATCCTGGAGGTTTTGTCTTTTCCTTTTGGTACTGAGTAAAGGCTTATCCCTGGATAATGTACAGTCCCCGTTTCTAATTCTGGAAGATTAAGTTCATCCAGATTCTCACATATGTGGCTTGGCATATATTCACAAATGCTCCTGTTACACCAGTTCAAGGAAAGGATTTTCTTCCTTTCCTAATAATCTGTGGTCACTCTTGGGGGCATGTGTTGAAAACTGCCAAATTCATAGGGTTACACATGGATATTTTGGAATGGTGCACAAAGGCTAGTGTTATTGCACAATTGGAATTGTTAATTACTAAAACAGTATTTTTAGCATCTAAAGCTAGGTCCAGCCTTACAGGAGGTCCTACAACTGTGTCATTTTATTGTGTGCAGCATAAGATGGTCAGTGCAGCCTTGTTGGATGGCAAGAATGGCTACAGCATGCCTCAGTCTGGCAAGAGGCCTTGGGTATCTGTAAATGTGTTCTAAGGATAGCAGGGGGCTGGGCCCATCAGCTGTCAGCCACAGCTTCTGTTGATGCTCTGAACAATAGCCATGTGCCAGGGCGGTAATTATTGGTTGATTTTTCTTCTAAAATAAGTGTCCTAATAATTTGTCACAAACCAACTCAAATTGCTATGATGTTGCCTGCAAGAGTTAAATTAGAAAAAAAAAAAAGGAAAGAGAGAGACAGTGAGAGAGAGAGAGAGAGAGAGAGAGAGAGAGAGAGAGAGAGAGAGAGAGAGAGAAAAGAAAGAAGGAAGGAAGGAAGGAAGGAAGGAAGGAAGGAAGGAAGGAAGGAAGGAAGGAAGGAAGGAAGGAAGGAAGGAAGGAAGGAAGAAAGAGCCACAGCAAGAAATGTTTTAAGTTTATTTCTACATGCGTCTATATTGGTGAATAGTATAATTAAAATCTCGTTTGCAAGTTTTTCAGAAAGGTTATTTCTGTGTGAGAAAACCTTTGTTTTCTTACTTAATACGCTGAGCTGTAAATTAAAGAATAGGGGGGAAAAGTCAGTTAGCCAATAAAGGTCTTCACTGTCTATGCTGTTTTGGAATGCCTCCCATGTTCCTAGGGCTCAGATAATGTGTTTCTCTAGAAAAGCATGCATAATCTGCACTAGAATGAGCTGGTACCAGGGTCTGCACTGCCCAGGGATACAAATTAGAGACTTGATATTTAAAAATGAATCCAACGTGGAAGTGTTTCCAGAATATTTGAGTGGTGTTACCTGATGTCTGTACATTCAAGTATTACCCCAATTATCTAATAAGAGAGGAGAAATGGGTAGTAACGTAAGTTAATCTGATACTATTTGGAAAATGGGAACAAAAGGACTGTCCAGCATCACAGATTTCAATGAAGATATTATAAAAAAAAAAAAAAAAGCCCTTCCTCCTGCTCTTGTTGGCTTTCTAGATTTGTAGTGTGTATGTGTTTCAGTTCATAGGCGGCAAGAATGCGACATTTCCTCCTCAGATTTAATATGCTGTCATGGAAATGCTGATAAGGTTATTTTATGGAGATGTAGCTTTAAAAAAAAGAGTGAGAATTACGTTATTGAATTACACTCTGTTCCATCTAGGGCTCGTTTTATTAAAGGTTTATTTTCATCTGCAAACCAAGGAATTGTACCCTATTCTGTCTGTGCCAAGATCCAATTAGTGTCAACTTGAGTTTTCTGTGTGGACAGGGCCAGTCCATGGCCCTGGGTGATCATCTATTATTATCATTACTTGCTTGTGCATGACTTCACAACCCCAGCATAGAACCAGTTGTCATGCTTTCCATCTTTTATGACCCCCAAATAGCTCACTGGGTAGAATTTGAGAATGGGCGGGTGACAAGATACTCTTTGAGAATGCAGAGATCAATCATGATTAGCAAGATTAAACTAAGGGAGGTATCTATGGAATACTTTTGCCATATACAACGTGCGTGTATGAATGTGCATTATTTCTCTTAACTCTAATGTAGAATTTTGATTCAATTTTAGAAAAGATGGATTTAATATGTAAAATAAATGCCATTCTTTTGCTTGCTACATGTGTTCAGTTGCAGAGATACCAGTAAATGCCAGTATTTTAAATTTTTTTTGGTTCTAATAATTACCTAATATTAAATGAGAATATTTAGAATCCTATAAATCATTGCCAAATACTTTTTGGCCTAGAGCTTTGGGTCTATAGAGGAGTGAATTAAAAATAAAAAAATCTAAATTTAGTGGAAAATATGTGGAAGGACATAGATGCATACTTAAAATATCCGTATGACCAAAATAAGTGTGCTTTCTTTAAATATTTTGTGAGGCATATAAATGTCTAATCATTATGTTGTTTTGTACACCTGAATCTAATAAAAGAAGAGTTTTAAAAGAATTTAAAAATCAAGTTATAAGGAATACAACATTGTACTAATTTTCTTTTACTTTATATCACAAGTTAATCATTTCAGTAAAAAAAATTAAATATGGTGTTAAAAAATAAAAAACAATAAGAAATAAAAGGTATTGCATGCCTATAATATGCTAGTATTATACAGGATAAAACTATGACATAAGCCATTTTAAACTTAGAATATTATGATTTCTTTTTTTTTTTTGAAGAATATGATTTATAGCAGAGTATTCGTCCAAATGTGAATAATGCTGGGTATTTTTCAAAGATACTTTTTAAATTCATCATTTCAATCTAAAACAACACTGGTATACAGATTAGTAAATTTTTAAAACTTATTTTGCATTTTATCTTTTCCATTGTTTACCCATGATACATCTACATATTTATTAATAAATCGTAATACCCCTTAAAATAAAACATTGAGTACCATGGAGATAGTTTTAAATAATAAGATTTTCAAGTGTTTCACCATTGAAAACATTTAAAAATCATAATATTTATTTTGAAGTTAATATTAATTATGATCTTTGGGAAATAGTATCATGTTTGTTATACAACCCTCTATTTTATAATTAATCTTGCTTTTGTAATAAAAACTCAGGGGCGTCATTTCCCACAATATTCTATTCTAGATAAAACATTTTTTGTAATATATCAAAACAGCATCTCTACAGAGATGCTATTTTGTCTATAAGCAAGATTTTTTAATGATAATACTAACACATTTCTCTTTACGATTCTTTACGACTCACTTAAAGTTTGCACAGGTTTGTGTCCAAACAGCCCCGCCATGTTATAGCTACTTGGGAATATGTTAGCTTACTTGCTAGCATAGCAGTGTGAAACTGACAGATGAAAAATCATGGTCAATTTATTCCTAGAAGATGGGTCTATCTTACAAGAAATGATCCAGGCTTTTGCCAGTTGTGGTAACACCTCACTTCTGTTAGAAGGCAAGAGTTAGAGCGCTTCATGTTGGCTCAAAGCTTTTCAGCACTTACAGTGACATCAGTAGACCTTCACTTTGTGGAGCTGGTTGGTACTGGTGTCTAAACTAAAGCCAGTATAGCATATCTCTCTGGTCCTGTTAAACAATGATAAAATAAAATTCACACAGTTGATATGTGGGAAATTTCTTAGAGCAGAAGTGATAGGATCGATGTTCTGGAGGTTGGTGACATAAAATTGGGGGAAAATTTCTTGATTTTTTTTTTCCCTCCTTTTTCTTTCTTTGCTACTTCAATTATATCTGTTCTCATGTTCCTTTTCAAATAAGCCGATTACCTTTCCTGTGTGATCCATTTTGTAGGTACATGATAAGCAGCAAGTTAGAATGAAGAATAAAATGTTGCTTTTAATGATGATCAGCACATCTAATGTGATAAATTATGATTAATGAGTAAATTAGCAGTGGATATGATGTAAATGAATCTGCTTTGAAAACTAACTCTACAAAAAGATGCTAAAGGGTCAGTAGAGTTTCTTTTTCTTTTTTCTTTCTTTTGTTTTGGTCAAATGTAGTGCCGGTGTTTAACAGTCTTGTGAGTATATTAACACTTAAAAGAAATATGAAAAAAGGCCAATAAACATTGTGCCATTTGCCTGCATCCTTGCTGAATGAGCTTGGGAGATGGCATGACTTTTCATCTGTTTCAATGCAAGGGCCTTCATCGCTCTATTGAACAGAAACAGATGCATCTCCGGTGTGTTCTGAATGCATAAATAGGTAGTAAGTAAACTGGAGGTTTAAAGTGGAAAATGTTTGGTGAATATCTAAATGGTGGTGCCGCTGATACCATGTTTTCACTAAGAATGAATCACTAGTAGAAGGAATGGTAAGAATGGCTTCACAGATTGTTTCTAAGAGTGATTCAAGACCACTGACATGCCCTTTGGAAATTTATGTCACTAAACCAGTGGTTACTGTGAGTGTCTTATACCAAAACCGATGGCCATTCTTACTAAGCTTGTCAATAGTTTAGAGAAGTTTTATGGCCCAGACACAGTAAATGTAGGAGATTCTTTGTTTTGGTCATAATATCCCATGTCTGTCTGTTAAACAAAAAGTTATTGTAGTGAGACTGTACAAACTTTCACTGCTGTAAAACAAGTGTTTATGATGCAGGTATTAATAGATCTGGAAACAGGATAAACTAGAAATATATTTAACTACTGTAAACTGACTCATTCACATGAAATTTCATCTCTACAAGATTTTTGAAAAATAATTTAAAAGACTAAAATGGACTTGAATGTTTTGACCTTTTTAAATCAAAAATTACTTTCTATAGCATTTAAGTACTATTTTCAGTGGTTTCATTTTATAGATTTTTTTCCCCTCTATTTTTTTCCTCTTTCTTTACTGGGTATAAACATTCACCAGTTAGTAATTCCTTTACACTCTGTCATCCCAAGGAGAAGTAGAAAAGGCAGGATTTGAAGAGTATTTGAATTGAAATTTTTTTGAGGGGTGGATTTCTCTAGTTTCTTCCTCAAACTGATTACTCTCTGACCTCCACTTTCCATCCTTCCTGTTTAGCTAAAAAGGATAAAAATTTAGCCAGTGATAAAGTGATAATTTTAAGCTTTATCAATGGTCTAGGTAATTGGATACTCTGATATATATTTCTGCTGTAAACATGAGTTATTTTAGCATAATTTTTTAAATGTGTTAAAAGCCTTAAAAACATATAGTTGTTTTTTTTAAATCCATTAATTATGCATATAGGAATGCATCATACATATTAAAATTTTACATGTAGGAACAAATCACATGTAGGGATTACATATACGTGCAAGGATGTAATTACTACAAGAATAGTCATTGAAATATATTTTATAATACTGAAAATTTCAAAACAACCTAAGTGTTTAACAGTAATTGAAAATATGTCTATTAATATATGCTGCATAATATAAAATGGTATTCAATTTAAATATGTATTGACAAAATATTCAAAGTATATTTTAAGAAAGATGGATTATAAAATAATACAGTATAATCTTTTTTGTAAAAATATTATGTTTAAAGGACATAAAAAATTCTTAAAAAATATTCATCAAGGTAATCAGCACTAGTGTTTTAAAATACCTTTTAATTTGCTTTTGTTTTCTAATCTGTATAATAAGTATTTGCAATCAGAATAATACATTCATTTTACTTAAAAAATAAAAAACACAAAAAGAGCAGAGAGAAGGAGAGCTTTGTGATAACAATGAGGTGGAATGTTATTCATAAAAGAGATGAGTTCTGTTGTAGTACATTGTGCTTTGTCTGAATTCAGTCCTACAGTAGACATGTGAATCTGCAATTTGGCTATGCTACATTTTGCCAATTTGGGGACTGGTTGGGATCCATTAGTTTCCTGCCATGTCACTTCAGTGTTTTGCAGTGTCAGTGTGTATTACATAATGTTTGCATTCTTCAGATAATTAATTTATCAAGCTGTAAGCAAATGCAATTCAAATAGAAGCATAGTGATCATGTTTACAACATTGTTATCCATCCTAAAAAGTCAACTGTGTATAGCCAAGGATTAGATTATATAGGGCCTTAGAGAGCCTTTGATCAAGTCCGTATGTATGCATTGAACACCTAATATGTGCTGGGTGCGATTAGGAGTCATGGGACTTCAGAATGACCAGATCATAAACACTTTTCCCAAGGTTCTATTAATGTGGAGCGAGAGAAATACCTGTGCATAACATAGATATAATAGAATACAGACAGTTCTAATTCATAAGAGAGATACAAAAAGTGTTAAGAGAGTTAAAAGACTATCAGATTTCATCAAGCTAGTAGGTTCAAAGAAGTCTTCCAGATTTTTAATTGGGGAAAAATGAATAAATTGTATGAATTCAAAAGTGGGAGGAAAGACATTTGTACACGGGATGAGCATGTACCAGGGCACCCAGACCTCAAATTTTAGGTACTTGACAGGCAACAGGAGAAACATATTTGCAAAATAGGTTGGCAGCAGCCCTTAAAGATCTTCAAGGCTGAGCAAAATTTCTGATTTTATTTGTCAGCAGTAAGCTAATAATGCTTGCTTATTTGTTTTGTTTTGAATAGAAAAGAGCTTTAATCACAGATGCATTAAAACAAAACTCAAAGAACAAGAATAGAAAGAAAAGATCAACGATAATTTATAATATTGATTATAGTAATGAAAACCTGAAGTGAGGGTGACTGTTTGGGAAGGTACAGATATCATGATATCATTCAGTGATTTTTAATCCTGGGTGATATTAGAATCATCTAGAAATTAATTACACAGCCCCATGCACTGATTATCTGATGTGGGGTCTAAGCACCTGTAGTTGTTTCTGTGTGTGTGCATGTCTGTGTTTTTTACAGTCTTACAAGGAATTCTAACGTCCAGCTGAAAAAGACAATCATAGCCATTGTTATTGAATATGGAAACAAGTGAAAGGAGACATATCAGAACCAGGACTTAATAATTAAATGGTAGGGGGGCAAAGGAGCAAAAGACAAAGCAGAGGCGAGGCTGCAAGGCTGGGCATTTGGGAAAGTGGGAGTCCCACCAACAGAAATGGTAACTTAGAGCAATAGGATTGGAAGGCAGATGTCATGGTGTGTTTTCAATGCAATGATTTGGGGATGCTGCTATGTAATCTTTCAACTAGTTAGATATAAAGTCCTGGCATTGAGAAAAAGTTCAAACTAAAAAGCTTCTGCACAGTAAAAGAAACCATCAACAAAACATAGAGACGACCAACTGAATGGGAGAAGATATTTGCAAGCAATGCCTCTGATAAGGGGCTAATATCATAAATATATAAGAAACTCATACAACTCAACAACACAAAGGCAAACAATCCAATTAAAAATGGGCAGAGGACATGAACAGACACGTCTCCCAAGAAGGCATATGAATGGCCAACAGATATATGAAAAAAAGCTCAACTTCACTAGCTGTTAGGGAAATGCAAATCAAAACCACAAAGAGGTATCACCTCACCCCAGTCAGAATAGCTATCATCAACAAGACAAATAGTAACAAGTGTTGGAGAGACTGTGGAGAAAAAGGAACCTCCACACTGTTGGTGGGAATGCAGATTGGTGCAGCCACTATGGAAGGCAGTGTGGAGGTTCCTCAGAAAATTAAGAATAGAATTACCATATGACCCAGCCATCCCTCTCCTGGGTATTTACCCCCAAAATCTGAAAACATTTATCCGTAAAGATATATATATTCTGATGTTCATTGCAGCTTTATTTACAGTGGCCAAGATATGGAATCAACCAAAGTGTCCTTCAATAGATGATTGGATAAAGAAAATGTGGTACATATACACAATGAAATACTATTCTGTCATAAGAAAGATGAAATAGTGCCATTCGTGACAAAATGGGTAGATCTTGAGATTATTATGCTAAACGAAATAAATCAGACAGAAATTGTTGAGAACCATATGACTTCAATCATATGTGGAATATAAAACTGGAAACAGCAAATGAATGAAACAAACAAAAACTCATAGACACAGAGAACAGTTTAGCGGTTACTAGAGGGTAAGGGGGCAGAGGGGATGGTAAATGGGTAAAGGGGGTCAAATATATGGTGATGGCAGGAGACCTGACCCTGGGTGTTAAGCGCACAATGTGATATATGGCCGATGTGTTACAGAATTGTACGCTTGCAACCTATGTAACTTTACTAACAATTGTCACCCCAATAAACTTTAATTAAGGAAGGACAGCAGGAAGGAAAGAAGGAGGGAGGGTAGAAGGGAGGGAGGAAGGGAGGGAGGGAAAGGAAGGAAAAAAGGAAGAAAGGAAGGGAGGGAGGGAGGGAGGGAAGGGAGGGAGGGAGGGAGGGAGGGAGGAAGGACAGCAGGAGGAAGGACAGCAGGAGGAAGGACAGAGGGTAGAAGGGAGGGAGGAAGGGAGGGAGGGAAAGGAAGGAAAAAAGGAAGAAAGGAAGGGAGGGAGGGAGGGAGGGAGGGAGGAAGGAAGGAAGGAAGGAAGGAAGGAAGGAAGGAAGGAAGGAAGGAAGGAAGGAAGGAAGGACTCAAAAGAAGTCTGACTTTGAAGGCCTGTCCTGGCCATGGATATCAGAGGTGGCTCTGTTGAGGTCCCATGTGATAGATGTCCCCACAGGTCCCAGTTTATGTAGAATATCTACCATAAAAAACAGTCCAGCCTGGTGTCTATGACATGATTCTGGCCCTCCTTACATTGTACATCAAATTTGGGACCTCCCTCTTCTGTCATGTCCCCATGAAGTTGTACCATTATCTCAGGCACATGTTCCTCCCTACACTCCTACTCATTCATCGAATGAATCATAATGAAATCCATCATTCATACATACTCTGGCCACTTTTCTGTGTTTGTGACAATACAGTGTGCTGTGGCTGGAAGGGAATGTAAAAGCCTATGGACTCAGGTCTTCTCCCCCTAAACCTACAGATTGGGCCTTTATTCTTAGAACCACCCATAACTTGTCTCCTGTGCTCTGCATTTTCCCCCAAACCCAGAGGCACATTCCAGACCTTTCCTTTAGAGCCCTCACCCTGATACTTCAGAGAAGGAAAGAACAGAAATGGGCTAAGCTGGCAGTCTCATCAATTCTGCAGACATCTTTTAGGGAGGAAGCCAATGCCTAAAGAGAACGCTACCTACTTATTCTTACTAAACATTTCCTCATCCTCTGACTTAGTATCATTTAATAGCATTATGTACCTTCCCTCTTCAAGATTTCAGCTACATAATTATGACAAATATCCCTTTAAAAAAATCAACTCTCTATTTAAGGAAAAAGTTAATTAGTTAAAAGAAAAACAAAGCCAATTAGTTACATGCTGTTAGTTTTGTTCCCCATGTGACATATTTCCTTGATGTCTGCAGAAGCGGCTTATTCATTAGAATTAAATTAGACAAATGGCACCCTCATTTCTTCTCTTCACTTTTGTAGCATGTGGGCCCTTCTGTGAATATGTTTTAAGTGAATCTCAGTTGGCCAATCAAGTTCCTGCAAACCTGAGTTGTCTTCTTAGCTTTAAAAATTTGTTTCTGGCATGGATATTATTGGGGGATTTCAATGGTTCACCCCATTAATATCTAGCTCTACTTAATATGATATACTAAAGGGAGGATTTCATCCTTGGTAAACAGTTAGTTAAGCATGGTCAGAGGAAGTTTGCTGGTCTTGGTTGTTTCTGTCCCCTGAATTTAATGAAGTGCTCATTGGACTTATCACCTTGTCTTCAGAGAGCCTAGCAGCTTGAAAACTAATATGGTATCAAAATATTACCATCATTACAAGCCCACAGGTTGTACTGTACACAGATTATAGTTTAAGAAATAGTCTAACCTCTTAGAAGAATCAACAGCCTGTGGCTCTATAAGAAATAACAAACTACTAGATTCCTGGAGTTGCTATCTGCTCTGTGAATGCATCCTGAGAATGTAGTCTTTGAAAATAGTAAGTGAGCATGGCAGACACGTTCTAGAATATCAGCCATGCCTCTTTTCTGACTCATATACATGTTTAGCTTCTCTATTTTCCATTTAGAAAATAGACTTTCTGGGTTTAACAGTAATTCGACCTCTGCAGTGCCTGGCATTCGTTTAATAAAAGGTCATACTCTTCACTTGTCAAAACCAGCTTGAGCAGAAATGCATTTTGCAAAGCACAGTGCTGGCAGCTTTAAGGGAATAGAAATGGCAGTTAGCTACAATAATAGAAGGGCCCTTATCTAAATACTGGTGACTGTAAAGTTGTAATGTCTTTCTCTCCATCTTTACACTCTTGGCATTTTTTTTTTCTTAGACCAAGTGTAATATTGATGGTTGTGTTTCATGACATAAACCTGGGGATTTTCATTATTCAGACTTGAGGCTGTACTATTATGTGATGTTTTAGAAGTCTTTCTTTTATGCTTTTCCTTGGATTGTCTTCTCTTTCTTCCCATCCTTAGAGCACGACTTAAATTGGGGCAGTATCTATGACAAAGGAAAGCAGAAGATTCATTTAGTTTCCTTTATTAAGTTGGGATATAAAGAAGGGAAAATAGGTGCTATATATCGTTATACCCCTCTGAGAATAACAATTTTTACTTGCCTCAAGCATTTGTTGTAGTTATTAAGTTTAGTCTTCTCTCTACTTCATATCTTCCCTTTGGCTGGCTGCCTAGCATTGACACAATCAGTCTTAGAGTTTGACCAGCCAAGATGATTATTTATGCAACAAACATGCTTACTGAAAGGATTTTACTATATTATCCAGAATTTTGACTTTGTTTCATAGAATGATGGCATTTATCCTTTTTGTGGTTCAGATTTTGTAGGCAAATGGAGAAAAATTGATATCAGATCCCACAAGGAAATCATGATTTTCTTGCACGTGTGAAGACTAATATATTTTACATTAAAACAAAACAAAATCAAACAAAACCCTTCTTGATATGCCTTTCTTTTTAATGTTGTGTGATCAATTTTCAGGATGCTTTTTGAAGAATACTGAGTCAATATAGTGGTAGTTAGTAGGATTTAGGAAAACAGTCCCAGATCTGAAACAGATTCTATTTGGTTATTTTAATAATTTTTCCACAGTTCAATAAGTTGATTTTATTACTTGACTTCATCTTAAAAAATAAAATCCTTATGGTAACATCTGGTGGTCGTGTCTTTGGCAGATTCTTGTACTTGTCAATATTAGCATGAAAACTTCCAGGTATGATCAGAAAATGAAGGTGAATGAGAGACATATCTGACTACTGGAATGGTAATCGCATCGCTTTCCCACATGTATGGAAATTTGCCTTCCCTGCTTTCCGTAGAAATAAGATTTCTATGTTTAATAATAATTTGACTTTTTAGTGTCCCATTCACCACTATTTAGAAAGTACTTGCTCGAGTAGCCTTTGCGTATTTACAGGTTATCAAAATCACCAAATTTCCTTCATTCTTTGGGATGAGAAACATGATGCTATTCCTTAAAAAAAGAAAGAAAGAAAAAGAAAATTTCAGCATATTAAAAGTAACATCTTGATTCTATTATTTAATTTATTCTGTTTAATTTTCATTAGTACATAGTCATTTTATACAACTCACCCCGTTCACACATTCTTGCAAGAAATTTTAAAACAGAACTTAAATAGGAAGCTGGGTTGTTAAAATTGATATTTTCCCAGGGTTGACAATGTTTTCAGCTATGGGCTTTAAACAGAAGGTTCCTGAAAATAGGAGTATTGTAGCATTTAATATAGCAATGCAATGCATTTTATTTTTTCAGGACAGTCTTTTTCCTGAGAATTTTAATTGCGTAATTATGTTTTCCATATCAGATGCTGACAAGTATGTAGTTATCACCAATTTGCATTGTTTACAACAGCAGAATGAAAAACATAAAAATTTCTAATATCTTTTTGTTTGTTTGTTTTCACAAAAGTGACATAATTGTAGTGTTTTTTGTTTGTTTGTTTGTTTAGTTTTGTTTTTATTCCTCTCAGTGTTAGTCAATTTCAAATCATTTTAAGTACTTCCCACAGTTCTGGTAACTATCTAGTTTGCACAGCTACCCAGAGAGATGCTGCAGGATGGAAATATGCATATAGCCAGGTTGTTACAGCCCACCTTCTTTTCTAATAAGGCTGAACAAACAAGGACCTGCATTCCCACCAGTTCCACTGTCAATAAGCTGAATTTGCCGGTGAAGTGAAGACTTATTTCCCAACACTAGCATTGTGAAAATGTTTCCCTACTTCTCTAGCCCTTCCCTTCCCTCATTGTGGAAATACTACACTAAGCTAGAAAACCTTAAAACTGGAAGTGATCTATGCAAAATAATTTATTTCACATCTCATATTTTTACAGTTAAGAAACAGAAGAGTTAGCCAACAAATCTTTCCCCCAAGATGATACATACACATCATACTGACTGAGATGGGAATCTGGCTTCTCTGACTCCAGTAAAACCAAGATGAGAGTTGGGAAGCATTGTCAGGGCAACAGGAACACATCATGTGGGAAACATGCAACAGGAGGCAGATAAAATAGTGGTTATGGGCAAACAGTGATGGACTTTGTTATTTTCCTCCTTCTTAGAATCTAAGGATTGTTGTCAAAATAATTGTTAGCTATAGTTACTTAAAACCATTTTTCAATGACATATAACTGAACGACAATAGGACAGAAGAGAAATTTTGTAATAGGGTAAGAAAATAAAAAAGAAAATGGAACAGTAAAGTGTTTCTAAGTTTTAAAAAAAATGTCCAACTCTGACCTAATTTAAAAATCTCAAGGGTGCAAGAAAAAAAAAAGTAAAGAAGTAAGAAAAATAATTAAAATACGTTCTTCCAAACCACCATCTTTAGCGTTTTACCATATTTTTCACGTCTTATTTTGGGAGGGGGAGTATTTTTATTATGTCCCTCATATATAATTTTGTATGATGCTTTTGTGGCTTATTATTGAATCATAAGTGTTTCTTATGTCACATTATTAAAACTCTTCAAGTGTATCATTTACTATTTACATGATGTTCCATCATTATGCCATGGATTATTTCACCATCAATTCCTATATCAGTTGGTATTTAGGGTACTTATAATCTTTGCTAATTAAATGATATGAGAATACCCTGTGCATAAATATTTACCTACATTTGTTTATAACTCTCGTATAATAGAGTTCTAGAACTGGAAATACAAGATGG
The DNA here is from genome assembly GCF_964194185.1 of Rhinolophus hipposideros. Classification (NCBI taxonomy): domain Eukaryota; kingdom Metazoa; phylum Chordata; class Mammalia; order Chiroptera; family Rhinolophidae; genus Rhinolophus; species Rhinolophus hipposideros. The sequence continues at coordinate 28,699,207 of NC_138057.1, forward strand.
ACAATAAGTAGAATTTTCAAGGGGTGAATGTTAGGAACGTTTAAAGAAAATAGAGGGCCTTATAAAGCCTCCAACTTCTGGACTTTTATCCTCAGGAATCTTTAACTCTACACCTTTCTAAACAGAATTTTGTTTATGTTTTTTTTTCTGTTTTCTTTATTTGTTTGTTTTTTTGTTTTGTTTTAATTTGCAATGACTTTGGAGGCTTCCCGAATCACCTTCTTTAGTCCAAATTGTGAAGTTAAGTTTCAAGTAAGGCAACCCAGAATATCTGGGTTAGAGAGTCACTTTACCATTTTTCCCTATTTCTGTTTCTTGCCAAAACTTCTAATTCAGAGCTATATTTCTTGTCTCTTTAAAATTTCCTAGAATTTCTCTTAAATGTCACTAATTTTAATAGCTTAGCAGTGGCAGTGCTGCTTTCTGGCACTGACCTGATAGCGGCATCAAAGCAAAAAGCTAAAATTTTACTCACTTTGATTGATGAACTCATTTTGTTCCAGAGGACAAATTGGATTTTTTTTTAATATACTGGTAATAAAAATTAATGTGTGATGTTGCTTTTGGGGATGTTATTGGATCTGTGCCTTAATACAGATTTTGGCAATAAAAGCACTAGCTGATAACTTGAAGAAAGTTACCGCCCTCCTTTTTTAACTACCCAGAAAAGTAAAAGGTGCTTTTCTAATTTTGCAATCTGGGTACATTTAAGTATGTATCTTTGTATGTAATTGGTGGAAATGGGGTTGAGGGCTGTGAGGAGAACAGTGACAATGGGGTAATAGTCTGTGTTTCAATTTTCCATCTAATTGTGATTATTTCTTTTTATTTCAGCACCTCCGAGGTTTACACGAACTCCTGTTGACCAGACAGGTGTCTCTGGTGGAGTTGCCTCTTTCATTTGCCAAGCTACAGGAGACCCAAGACCGAAAATTGTCTGGAACAAAAAAGGAAAGAAAGTCAGCAATCAGAGATTTGAGGTATTAGGTCCATTGTTCTGTTTCTCTGGGGGAAGAATGCAGTTGCTGTATCTTTGGTTTGTATGTCACTTGCTTGTTTACTTTGATATAAGTTATCACAGTCACTGAGATACGGCGTTCTTTACGTTGCATGTGATGGAAAACAACTTTAAAAGGTTTTAACAAAAAGGAATTTGGGGGTTCAGATTGCTGACTTTTGTCTCTACTTGTTCCAAGTCTCAAGCAATGTTCCTAACATCCATCTGTTAGCCTCATCCTCAGACTGCTTCCCCTTATGATTGCAAGATAGAGTGTCACATCCTCCCACAGCTAAATTTAGAGGATAAGTGAAAGCTTCCTGTGCCATTATTTTTCTCTGATGTTGGCTTTTACTGAATTACATGTTCATCTTTGAACCAATCTGCATGGACAGCTAGACAGTACTATTTGAGTTAATTATAATATACTTCTGTTGCTGAGAATAAGGTCAGTCCCATTCAACCCATGGCTTCGAATGAAGGAGCAATGTTTTCCCAAAGGGAATTCAAGTTCCTATTACCAGCAAGAAGGACAATGGATACTGGGCAGCCAATGAAATTGTCTACCATAACTTGCATTTGTGTTTTGCATGTAGCATAAACCAGAATGAGAAAATTGCTTGAGTGTGTTAGTGTAAAGTACTACTCTGGAAGAAACATACCCAACCAGGGTGATATTGTAGTTAAACGTATTGAAGAAATTGATTTTCTTTGTTCACGGATGCTCAGTGCATTGAAAATGATGGAATATAATTCAGATATTTTGCGGGGTATTTGTGAGGAGACTTACAGTTTAAAATTTTTTTTATTCTGGAGGAGAAAAAATAGATGGTAAGCTACACAGAAATATATTGGAAGAAGCACAAAATAGTATAATTTAGAACATGAAGAGGATAGCTTAATTCTTAGATGGTGCTAAGACCTCCAAACTGCCCTGAGTTGTAAAATTCACCTCCTCTTATCTGACTTTCTAATCTACTTCATAGTCTTATTCACAAATTGGCAAATTAAAGGCAATTCCTAGTTTAAAGAAACATATAAAATTCACTATAAAGCCACTATAAAATTCAGAACTGTTTGATAATACTCATTTTTTACCAGTGCGTACAGAGTGATAAATGGTCCAAATGCATACAGGACCTAATTAATTACACTAGTGAAAATTGAAATCTGACTGTAGTTTACAGACAAAAAGATTTTAATTATGTTTGTTTAAAAATAAGATACCTAAAGTGAATTAAAAATAAATAAAAAAGAATATCTTAAATAATATTTGAGAACTATTTCCTACATCATGTAGAAAATGATGTGTGTGCTCATCTTTGATGCATTTTAAAAAATGTATTAAAATTGAATATTTTTGTCAAAGAGGAATTTGATATCATGCTTCCTAGTTATGATGGCTTCTTGACAATATCTTGTAATAAATATTAAATTATAATAGTAAACATCTCAAAGCATGAGCTCTGCTCAGCACATAATTCCTAATGAGAGTCCCCATAAATACATTTAGGGAAAATTAATTATTTTTACACAAAGCTCCTATGTCAAATGCATCAAGTCTTGGGTTGACAATCTTTAATATCTGTAACAGTATATAATTTGTTTGTTTGTTTGCTTCACTAGTTTATAAGGCCCACGAGAGCAGTGAATAAGGCTGATTTTGCTCCCTCTTTTATCTCCAGTGCCAGATACAGTGTCTGGACTAGAGTAGGTATACATCAATACTGGATACTACATAGGGTTTTCAAATCAGAAGTTACAACACCAGCTTGAAATGTGTGGTATATAGTGTTCACCCTAAGAGTTTAATTCTAAATCTTGGAAAAAGTTCAGAAAGGTAAGTATGCAACAACATGTAGCAATTAATCAAAAGTTATATTGAGATTAAAGATGTTTAAATCTTTCTCTGCATTAAGCCATAGAATGCTCATTAATACTTTCTTAAATTATGACATATTTGGCAAAGATTCCCATAACTGTAAAACTCCCAAGATGCACAGTGGATTCATTCTAGATATGTGCTTAATAGAGTTGAAAATAAATGTGATGCATTGGGAAGTAGGACATTTTGGCTATCTTTGTGATTTTAAAACATAAATAGAATGCAGAACGGATTTGAAGTGGACATACTTAAAAAATATTCCATCTCTTTCTTTTAGGTGTTGACATGCACACACACTCACACACAAAATCTGGAATTGAGCATCTCATAAATATTCTTATAAGGAATTCTTAACTCATTCACCATTGAGGCCCGTGCCCATATTATTCATTGGGAAATGCAGTGGGGAGAAAAGCACAGCATCTCAGTGAGCAGCTGAAAGAACTCAGCATAGCTTTAGAGAAGGCAGGTAGAGGAATCCATAGCTGTATATACATATGTATCAATATCATCATCATCATCATCATCATTTTTTAAAAGTAGTATTGAAATAGTTGGTACATACCTAGAATTGCTAAACTCTCTCAGAGTTCATAATGATAGTGAATTCAGACTTACTATTTAGGACATTAATTTTCTGCCTGGTGAAGCAAGTCTCCATTTTACAGCAAGAATGCCCTAAAAATGCAGAAAATGCTAAGCTAGAACAAATACTGGAATGATTTATGGCAAAATCAATGCATGCCATCAGGCTGTTGGGTTGTGAAAGCCATCTCGTTGGCTGCCTAAGTACTAGATTTATGCAGTTTCTCTTCATGGTTCACTCATCTGCAGTTTTCAAGCTGAGACACCGTAAACCAGAAGAGCTATCTGTGGTGGCACGCATTATTTCTTCACTTTAAAGTCCAATGATTGAATGGATCCACACATGCATATGTGCTGTCAGAGATAGAATAATTTGGGAAGTTTATCCATCATAGGAGCAAGTCTCTTGCAAAATTAATAGGGTCAAAATTTCCTAGATATACCTACCAGAATATTTTCAGGAGTAAACCCTGGATGGTTTTCAGCAGAGGCTAGAAATCTACATTTTTTGCATGTGTAGTTTTATGTCTTTCTCTTTGTTCAGCAGAAGATTCATTAAATTAAACCAAATGCTGTGTTTTACCACTGTTAATCAAAATTCGGTCTCAAAATGCTGCTGAGTTTATTCTGAGCCTAAAGGCTGGTTTCGCACTGCGTTAAGAGGTTTAGCTGAAAGGTAGACAATTGTAACAACACCTGTGACAGCTATTGTTTCCTCTAATAGGTAATAGAGTTTGACGATGGATCTGGATCAGTTCTCAGAATACAACCCTTACGGACTCCACGGGATGAGGCCATTTATGAATGTGTGGCCTCGAATAACGTTGGTGAAATAAGTGTCTCTACCAGACTCACAGTTTTGCGTGGTAAGTATTTAAGCGCAAGATTGTTGCTTGTGTCACTGTTGAAAATCTGTGTCTCAGGTGTTCTTTTGTAGGACCATTAAAGAGACCACCCTTGTCCTGGCACTTAAATGGGAAATGAATTGAAATAAAATGTATATATAAGAGTTCAACTTTTAAATAGCCAGTGGGTGCCTTCTTTCATGAGTCTTGAAAAATGCTAATCAGGAAGAGAAAAGAAAAATCCCAAAGAAGTGGTGATTTCAAAATCTTATATACCATTTTGATTTTGGGTAGAGAACCCAGAAACAAAACAAGGTAAGGCATGCTACTCTTTTGCATGTTAGCATTACTTGCATATGAAGTAACTGAGGCAGCAACTATTTTTTTTACAAATTACCGAAGTTGACATTGATGTTTGCAAAATTAAAGGAATGTCCTCTACTTACAAATCAGTTCCTCTGAAGCAGATGTATCAAGAACAAGAAAGGCACCTTTCTTCTTTAAGCCAAAAATGTGTATTTTGTCAGTCTTTTGTATTTCTTGAACGAATACTTGTTGATGCAAAGTGAATTCGGCTATGTGGCTCATACAATTTGACTAAAGCGTGGGATGGCTTGCCAAATCTCCAGTACCGTGTGTCTACGTTTCTAGACTTCTGTTATTTACTTCTTTATTTTAGTCTTTCTTCTTCTTTTTTATTTTATTTTATTTTTCTTTCTTTATTCTGTTTTTTTCTATGTTTACAAGCCTTTGTCTTGAGGGCTGACTTTCAATAGATCGCAGCCAGGGAGCTGCTCTGCTACATAGGAAACCCTGACCCAGAACTTTCAAGACTTCCTTGAGAATGACAGTGCTAGAGAACAAAGGCTAGTGATTAATAATCCTCTATTGTGTATCTCTCATTCAGTCTTTCGGGTAGAGATAAGAATATTGCCTGATTTGGCTTGTGTAATAGTGACATTTCCAGACTAACTTCTGTGCCTTTATCTCTTTCTCTCTCACACACACTTTTATTCATTTCTTTCTTTCTGCTTTGCTTTGAACTTCATTTTGCTTCACTGTGCAATTTAGAACAGACGTTCTTAAGATGAAGGGAATTAAAATAAAGGGATCAAAATTTCATAGTTACAGAGCAATATATACGGGTTAAGGATATTTCTCCTTCATTTCCCGTTGAGGGGTTTATTTACTTTGTATGTTTTATAAACTCTAAAAACATTTCCTTCTAGATCTATTTAGTTCCAAAATTAATTAGTTCATCCAAGAAGCATGAAAGAGGAGATTATTTGCATAAACATCCTAAAATATATTTTAAATAATATAAACATCTTACAAAATTTCAAGGGACGTATTTACTAACTGCGTATAGATATTTTAAGCACACATAACAGAATGCTGCTTCAAAATAAACATGTCAGATTTCAACTGTATTTCTGGCCATTATGACAAGCTAAATTCATATAGGAAGTTCTCCATCCCCCTATAAACACATAGAGATATTGATAAAATATATGAAAATAAAATTAAATGCATGGTTAGGCTTACAAAGAAGAAAGAACTTTTCAGGTCTGAAAAACAAAGAGAATCTCCAGAGAAGAGGCAATTTGTAATCTTATAATCCAAGATAATGACCAAATGGATTATATGGTTCAGGACTGGAGTTTTATCTCACCAGCAGGACACAGGCCTATACATAATAGGTGGAATTAAGAGGAGCTAGATCAGCTTTCTGCATTAAGGTGAGAATTCTAGTACTGTTCCTACAGTGCAATACTCAGAAGCTACCATAAAAGCTGGTCAGAAACAGTGAATACCATAAAATGTGGAACAGGCAGCCACGTGGGACACCCCCATAATCCAGGGCATGCAAACCAGATAAGGGCATTTATGCCCAGATGGGCTCATAGGTACCGATTCTAAAGCATGAAAGCCAGTTCCAAGTCACAAGGGACAGTAAGACCAATCAATTAGAGTAGAAACCCTAGTCTGTGAACTACAGATAATTAAACTGTATGGATGAGTTTTAAAAGAAACAATTTTAAGTACTTGGAAAGGTAACGTAAGGAATAAAATCTGACAGGCAAGAATCAGACATTAGGAGGAAAAAAAGAACAGATAGGAGTTAGAAACCAGATTTCAGAACTGGAAGGAACCTTAGCGTCGATGCTATACATACTATAATATGAACTACAAAAATGTATGGACGTATATGTGGTCACATAACCATAGATAAAAGGTCTGAAAATTGTGGAATTTTTTTTTCTGAAGCAAAATCAAACTCATTTTTTGATCTTCTTTTAAAATGGTAATCTTCATTTATTCACCTAGTTTAGAACTAATGTTATTCTATAGAAAATGTATTACAAAGATACAATAAAGTGAAATTTATCAGACATTTTAGAATAAAATACCACTTTGTACAGACATTTACATAGATTTGTATTATTCTGCCTCCTAGCTGACCATGGTCCCCCATCTGCTTGTATCCAACTAGCCCCCGCATAAAACAAATGCATTTGAAACTTTTAGTATGATCTTGATTTTCTATGAGAATAGCTATTATATATAAGTATATTTGTATGAACATTTACAATTCTAGTAAGGTTGTTAAACCTTATGTATTTCTTTTTTTTAAAGACTAAGTTTAGCAATTTTGGTAATGTTGCATGAGAAAAACTCAAAGGTATTTTGGATAATATAAAAGTATCTGAACACAACCTTAAAATAGAACACTTTCATATATCCTTATAGGATGAAATAAATGGGGTTGCAAGTTATCTTTGTTTCTTACAGCTACCTCTTTATTTAAAATTTCTAAATAACTATTGATAATTATATTCTAATGATAAACTGACGTTCATAGAATATGAACATCATGAACAGTTAACTAGACAAAAGTGAAGGTTTTCATATCATAGTTGATGAGCTTTGTGCCCATTTTAAGTTAGCTTTCTCTTGCAAATTGCATTGGCAGATATGCAAGCTCTCCGCTCTGCAGTGAATGGAAACTGCTTTACACTTTTCATCCTGAGGCCCTAATCAGATGTCCATTTTGTGCACATGGTCCATTTACTGTTTTCCCCACTTTGCTGATGATGCCAAAAAAGTGCCAACTGTCCTGATGGGTTTTGTCTAAGTGGACTGGATGGAAAGCACTAATTTTTTCACACAGGCTACTAGAGAACCTGATTAATTGGAGATTTAAACATCTGACCTATGTGGCTTATGAAGAAGACATTGAAATAATAATCTGACTACCATCTGTGTTTCACAAGGAGTATTTCAGGGGAAACTTTCCCTGTGTAACTCATTTCAGATTACGCCAGTTCCGAAAAGTTATTTTCATAAGGAAAGATAATTGCAAGCTCAGGTTGAATGTGCCCTGAAATGAGACATTTGGGCAATTATATTTACACACTGTACACTGGTTCATAAAAGAAGTAGTGGGAGAAAGGACGTTACATGTGGTATTTATGGCCTGTAAGTCATTTTTAAATTTTTTTGGTGGCCCTGCCTGTGGAAACACAAACAGACAACAGCTCCCTAGTTCTATAGCATTTTAGGAGGCTGGGCATATCTGCCATACCATGTTTCTTTTCCTGCTAATCAGAACTTTAAGTGAATGCCTCAGATCTCACTGAGGAGTTATTGAGGGCTAGACACAATCGAATTGTAGAATTCTGCTTTGGATTGGATTTTGGATTGGAGATCAGACTTTCAGTGAAGGGCAAGAATAGGACCGGAAAGGGTGTTTTAAGAAGAGGGATCATCATACTGCTGGAAGTGGTTCTTTCTGAGTCTTTGATTCTCTGGTCACAATTTCTTCCTCACCAAAGATATCAGGAGGAAAACTTGTAATATAAATTTATGTAATGATAACTGAGTATGTAATTGTTCTCTCAGATACATATTATCAGCCATTGGGCAGGGGAAATGAAATATCACCATCCAAACACTTTTCGGTAAGAGCCCAGGAGCATCTGGCTGTTTTAGGCAAGTGGAAAGACATCAAGAATCCTTTCTTCTTGCTCACAGATTTCCCATTCTATAAGAAAAACTTGTAGAAAAATTTAATCAAGTTTGCCTCTAATTTTCTGACTAAATGTCATGTTCTTGAATTTAGATTTCTGTATGCAGTAATCAGAAAATACACATTATGTTGTCATCTAAAACAGTATGTAATATGTCATATATACATACATTTTTAAGTTTAGTGGATTATTTTCCGAGACTTACCCATTTCCAAATAGTCCTGGTCCCTCAACCTGTTCTGAATAAACAAAACAGGGTGTCGTATATCACTTTATTGCTCTTATCTACTTATAGGAAACTACATTGTTTATAGAAAACATGCAAAGTAAAATTGTTGTCTAAAAAAGTTAGGTGACCAAACATGAGACAATCGGTACCTAGTTTTACAGATGTATTGTATAAAATGATACTTATGTTTGAGTATCTACACCACATCAAAGTATCAAAGTTTATGAAGGATTGTCATCAAGACGAAAGACAATAGACGAAGTCCTCAAGTTTAGGTCTCCAATATTTTGAGTTCCAATTCTGGCTCTGTCCCCAAATAGCTGTGGCATCTTGAGCAAATCTGTTAACTATTCTGCTTTTTGTTTTGTTCTGTTTTCGGTTTTTTTTGTTTGTTTGTTTGTTTTGTGTTTTGCCTCTTGTACACAGGGAAGGAAGGCATTGGATTGGTGATCACTCAGGTCGCTTCTCTCTAGCTTTCTGTGATACAGTGACATACCTACTTCAGCAAGTCAGTTCTTGTAGAATGGAAAAAATATGCTCCCTGAAGGTGACTGTTACTGAGATAGTAGAATACACAGTGAGCAGTTGGATGAGACAGACACAGAATTTCATTGGGAAATGGAGGGATATGTTTGCATAATATGTCTCTTTCAAAAAACAAGCAAACAAAAAAATGTAAGCCATTATAGAAGTTGCTAAAAAAAAAAAAACAGCAACAACAACAAAAAACTTTTACAATCTTTCAGTGAGAAGGCGGTCGACTCTCTCCGCCATTGTGCAGTCTACCCTGTGATCAGAATTAGTATGTTCATTACAGTCTCATTTTATTAATGCCTCTTTTTGAAGATGAACACAGTTGTCCCCGCTGTGAAAATGGTACTTTGCCATTTATGTTATAAAGTGGTCTCGGCTGGGGATCCAGGCTAGGAACATTAAAGAACAAAGCACAGCTGCTTGACTGTCACACAAAAGAATTTTTATGAAAGACTGAAACAAAAGGAAGGGTGGCCAACACAGAACAAACTTGCTGACAATTATGGGACTGAGGGAAGATTACTTGAAAAGGCTGATAAAATAGTTGAGGACTTGGGATAAATTGATACCAACATGATAAAGCCTTCCTGCGTCGTGCATTTCTGTGCTGGAAAGAGGTGGTGCTGGGCAGAACCATGTAAGTAAACAGAAACTTCTGACTTTCGGTGGTGTAATCGTTAGACCTTAAACATGAGGATTCTTTACATATCAGTGTCCACAAAGGCAGGAGCCCATGTGCACAGATCCATGGGAGACCCTAGTAAGGAGAGACATTCAAACTAATAATATTTGGGGGAAAATGCACTTGTGAGCTGAGGCTATTCCTATTCCCCTGTGATCAGTCTTTTCTGGACCACTGTGGTGGTGATGCCAACTGCATCCTTTGAACCACTATCACTTGTTTTTTCCACACTGGGATTATATCTTAAAGGGGCTCAGAGAGAACGAGTACACTTGCAAATCACTGCATTTAAATGAGAACAATATTCTTCTTTTAGGTTCATATTATAATGTTGTCTTCAGTTTTAGAATGAATTTTGACTCGTGGGCATGTTTACTGTTGATTGACTTGTTAATAGAGCTGTGGAAATGTTAAACTGAGAGGGAGAGAATTTGGTGTTTACCTAACCTAACCTCTTATTTTTGATGTAAGAAATCATGGACCAGAGAATTTAAAATGATTATTATTTTTCCCTTGCTTACAGTTAAGATCGCCTTGGGGTTTCACCAGTCAGAAATAACCTCTGCTATATTATGTTGTGAAATGTATTCTAGCCATTTAAATATTTACTTTTGATGTACAGGTTTCCCCTGCAATCCGAAAGGAGAGAGTTCTTATGAAACCTTTCTTAAGTTGAAATGATGTAAAGGGAAGAAGCAATTAGCGTAGGGCACATCTCATTAACGGATGCGCAAAATAATGTGAGACACAGCACAGATGCTCACAGGCACAGTTCAAAGCTGTGGGGCTTGATGCTGAGATGCTGAGTGTACTTCCTAAGGAAGGAGCCTGGAGGGGCCACCGTCGCCACCTTTACAGGCTGGCTGCAAAACAAACATTGAATGTTATTTTAGCTTTTCACCTTTTCGTAAAAGTGAAAATCCTCTTCTGACTTATATCGGTTAAGAAAAACAAGGACTAATGGAGGTCTTTCGTAAAAGTGAGGTGGCATAAAGCAAACTTTCAAAACCAGGAGGGCATATATGTAAGACATTATCCTGGAAGAACAACGTTCTTCCACCTGACCATCCACAGACAAGCATGATGTGAAAAAAAATAGTGCTAACATGTTATGGGTGTGCAAAGTATGGAAAAAATCCTACTTTCATGATGCATGATGGGAGGGAAGAGACCTCTGAGTTGAGGCTTGAAGAATGTATAGGGTTTTATCATCAGAGCTAGTGTGAGAGTATCAGGGATAGAGCTTTATGAACATAGTTACAGAGGTAAGACATTGATAAATATTTGGTGGTGGGTGTAGGTGGTGTATTAGTTAGGGTTTTCCAGAGAAATGCAAAGGCTGGCAGGCTTGAAACCCAGGAAGAGCCCATGTTTCAGTTTGGAGTCTGAAGGCAAGAATAAGCCAATGTCCCAATTTGAAGGCACTTAGGCAGGAGGAATTCTCTTACTTGGGGAAGAGTCATCCTTTTTGTTCTATTCATGTCTTTAACTGATTAGATGAGGCCCACTCTCATCAGGGAGGGCAATCTGCTTTACTCAGTCTACTGATTTAAATGTTAATCTCATCCAAACCCCCCCCCCCACACACACAGACATACTCAGAATAATGCTTGACCAACTATCTGGGAACCTTATGGCTCAGTCATGTTGACACATGAAATTAACCATCACAGGTGGGTATAACCCAGGATAGCTCAGAATAGAGTAGAAGTTACAGGAGCAGTAGTAGAAGAAGATAAGATTGGGACATACTTTATTGGCTAAAGAGACTAAACTACATAAGCAAGGAATCATGTGACTAAGTTAACAGAAGATTTCTATATGAATTGAAATGTGTAAAGAAGTTTACTAAACTGCTTAATGTGATATAGCAAACCATTCACGGTCCTTTATACATAGTTAATACTTTAAAACTGGATAGCAGATTGGCTTTCATTGATAAAATTCGAACAGTTTTTAAAAATTCAATTTCCTGACTTTCAAAATGAGTTTTATTTTAAGCTACTAATTAAGATACAGTTTTAAAAGTTGTACATGCATAATTTATTGGGATTTAGGGCACCGATATACCAAATGCCTCATCTACGGTTTAATTATCAAAATCCTAATTACATATCTCCTTAAAAGATCAAGTAATTTATTTCATCTTATTAAAAAAACAATGACTTGTGAATTAATGCCACATTAAACACAAATATGATGACATACATCCTAGTATTCTTAATATATTTTGTTAAAGATACCAGAAATTTAAGGACTTTCTTATCTGTGATCTTTCTAATTTAATTTATGTCTAAGAAATTTTCATGCCCTTCATTTTTGTATTTTTAAACTTTATTTTTGATTTTTTTTTTTTAATTTCATTCTTGCCTTAAATATATATTATTTCACTCTTAACACAGTAGATGTTTTTGCTTTTTTTTTCTAAATAGATTTTGGACATATGTGTGTATACCTACTAATTTTTTTTTCTCACATGCCTGGATGATATGCATGTTTAGATGATAAATTTGATCTCAGTTTGGGTTTTCCAAGAAGAGAGCCTACATTTTTTTAGCGTGTGACACCAAAAGAGCTATCTAAAAGAATGAAATTGTATATCATGAGTGACACCAGCAAATCAATATTAATAGTTTTCGGATATTTTCTACCCTTCTAGGTTGGCATGCACACTTCTTTTGTTTGTATATTTGTGTAATTCCATGGGCATCTATAGATACATCTAATTTAGAAAACTAGAAATTATTAATATGGTAGATAAGTATTAGACATAAAGACTGTGTTTAATAAAATTGGTATTAATTATCAATACTTATTTATTGTATAGTTAAACCAAAAATTCTGGTTGGGAGGCATATTTGCATATACATTATACTTTTACATTACATGCACTCACACACAGTGTCTGTGTATAGCCTGTTTAATTTGCTTCACAGCACTTTGTGAAATTATACTCTTTATTTCTTGAAACTTTTATTTTTTGTGCCTCTCCCCCACTTTGTGTACAAGCACTATGGCGTGTTTCTCGGACCTAGAAATGTTACTAGCATTTCCTGGAAACTGAACGAATATTTGTGGAAAGAATGTATACATATACATATGGTTATGTTACCACAAATGATGCAATAAGGAACCGTTTGGGCAGGAATCAATCTCACTTTGCATATAATGGATGAAAGAGATCATCATTTCATTGGCCACTGTAGGATGCAGAGTGTGATTGAGAAACAGAAAATCAAAGCAGAGGCAAGGGACTACATAGAGAGGTTAGTGAAACACAGGAAAACACAGTGGAAAGAGTATTCTTTGTAGCTAGGTGGACATGGGTTCATATTAACAGTCCAGTGCTTCTGCCCTAGATGGTATTAGGCACAATACTTAAGTCTACACTTGAAGCTTCTTATCTTTAAAGTGGAGGATAACCCTAGCTACCTTTCAGGATTGTTTTTTTAGAAATCTATGGAATGCATGTGTAAAGCATGTGGCACAGTGACCTGAATATAAACGTTGCTGAAAAGTGTCAATTTCTTCTCCCTTTATCATCCTTTTGAGTCTGAGCTATTTGGTTTGGCCCTTTTTTCTACTATTAGATCCCCACATTTAGAACAGTGCCTGGCACATAGTACTTCAATAAATGTTTATTAAATGACTGCATGGCTGTGGTAATGGGAGGAAAAGGTCAACAATCCTAGAAAAGAAGATTTCTGTGGCTTATAAAACATTGCTTGGTGCAAAGGACGGAAAATCAGCTTTTCACAGGAAAATATTGAGTTGATATGAAAGTCTGAAAATATACAGGTATTACCAAGTTATTTGGAAGGATTAAAGATCCTTCATCATTGCAATTTTCTCTAGGGTGCAATATCAGTAATTTCTTTTTTTTTCTTTTTGCATTTGTGCTTAATATCGTGTTAACACATTTCCATAGTCTTCCGAATGCTTGTATACATTAGGAGCAGGTAGTCTGTTGCTTGGACTGCCCAGGTCAAACTAGGGTCATACTTAAAATACGATTTTTTTTTAATTACATCTGGACCATCCTAGGTCACGGAGTAGATGAAACCTATAATTGTTTTTTAATGCCTGTGAAAATGCATCATTCGTTACATATTTTCAAAGAAGCAGGAAAATCTCATGTATTCTTTCAAAATTTAAAAAGGTAATAAATAGAAAAGGATTTTTGCTTGCCTATTTTTGTCTTTTCCATTATTTATGCTACCACCTTGGTTGTCTGAAGTGATAGAAGTTGTGGTTATAAGTTCAGGTTCTGCAAACAGATCTGAGTCCAAATCCTGGGCACACTGTTTGCTTTGTGGCTATGTGAACATTTCTTAACCTCTCTAAGCAGCCTCTTCTTTATCAACATGTTAAGAATGATTGCAGGAGATGACCCACATAAAGCTTTTAGCAAAGTGCCAGACACTCAGTACATATGAGTTGCCATTATTATCATTATTGTCATTGATATTATTACCACCAGTACTGTTATTATCAATAGGTAATTTTAAATTATTTTGATTAGAGGGTCTTGCCCCATTTGTGAAGCAGAATTTTCTGGCACAGGCAGAACTGTCTTTCTCAAGCTTAGGAAAACATGTACTTTTGTAGCCATTAAGTCAAACTGCCTTGTCCACTGAATAATCCTGTTGTCCAGATGCATGAGTTACCATTTGTCTACTGTGGGTTCCACAAAGTACTTGAAATTTGAATGTCGTCCTGTCATAGTGATTGGGGAATGTAGTACTTGGGAGAATATGAGATGAAGCTTCCCTTTTATCCTAAATACAGTTATCTCCATGCTTAGACTAGAAGTTGCATGAGAGTAGCACTTTGTTTTGTTCAAGGTTGAGCACCAACCACAGTGCTTGACATGTTATAAGTTTTCAGTAAATATTTGTTGACTGAGTGGAAAAATGACGAGTTGAGCGAAGATGTTTCTAAATATTTTTTTTCTTCCATAAGTACATCATTTGAGATTTTATTTAAAAAAATCAGAAATGACACTGGGTGTTGCTTCCACATCTAGAATAAGCACACAGTACATGAGTAGCAATTTGTATTAATTCATATTTGGTAATACGGTTCTCCCCTATGCCGGGGATTGTGCTAAGTATTGGGAAGGAAAAGAAGATAAAGACATCACCGCCACCGGTCTTCAAGGAAGCTACCATCTCTGATAAGAAACCATAATTTTGGTTAAAATGACAAGACGGTTTTACATATAATGTATGGGGATAATGAAGTCTGTTTTTGGTGCACTCACAGTAATTCAGCTTACACCCTTCTAAGCTAATACTTGTGTGAGAACTATTGTCTCTTTGACTATTACATCAACATGACATTAAGGTTTATTGAAATGTAGGATGTGTTTGACATATGAAGCTTCAACTGACAGAAAAGTTAAACTCACCTATTTTTTTTCCTGATTAGTATAAATGTTCTGAGAGATAATTATATTTATTCATAGGAAGACTTCAGATACACCTTGTTTGGGTTTTAAGAAAACATGATGCAGTTTAAAAAAACAAAACAAAACAAAACAAAACAAAAAAACAGCTTAACTAATTACCTTTAAAGTGACATTACCATTTGTTTCTCTCCCTACTAATTTTAAGAGGAGTTTTTTTATTACTGCACTCAGTTTTTTATGACTCCTTTTTGCCCTAGGGGATGACAAAGCATACCTATATAAAAAACATTTTTAAAGTGTACTAATAACATACCTTAAAACATCTTCTCCCTTGAAAGACTTCATTAGACAAAACTGATTTTCATAATAGAGTATTTGTTTATTTTTTAAAAAATGAGAGTGTAAGTGTTTTTTACTCTTGAAGAAAAGTCATTAGCATATACTCCAAACCAGGAACTGTCTTAGATATGTTACTTCCTTACGGCCTAGCAACTTGGGTTAGAGCCCTGTACTCCAAAAAGCCTTTTATTTATACTTGGATTTTATGCATATCATTATATCGTATGGTAGATCTAAATTTCCAGCTATCGCCAAGCTTGTTGTAGACTGACATCAAGTGCTATGATTGACTTACCGGGGGGTCCCATTAATCTGTGTAGCAAACATGAATTAATGTAGTCAGCACTCACCCGCTCAACAGCAAATGGAATTCCCTCATCTCAGCTTACTAACAGATCAATCACCGCCTAGAAGGCACAAGCCACTCTGATTTAAATTATTATTTGACATAATTTACCATATACCCACTTCCAAAAGCCAGAGAGGACATTAAATGCTGCCTAGCAAGACGGTGGTTTTGCCCAGAAGGATGGGGGTTTGGGCTACTCTTGTCTGAATTTCCTATCAACATGTTTAAAATGTGGCTCTGATAACTTAAAAACTATATGTATATGTTTTAATTAACAACAGCATAATGATAAAAATGTTGACGTGATGTATTTTAAATAAGCCTGGTGAACTACATGCAAACAGCGCTGATTAAGCCCAGGGGCCACCCTTCTTGCGTCTCCAGTGATAGACCATTTGGTCAAAGATCCTCACCAAACCACGGTCCTGTGTATCCTGATGCCAGGAAATCTCTATGGGAATGGTGGAGGGGAAGTAACTTGGTGCAGAGGTGAAGTAAAGACGGCTTTATCCTACTGCTCAGGAAGCTTCTATGTTAGAGCCCTTACTCACAGGTGCCTTCCAAAGCCCAGGAAGGGCCCAGCAGTAAATTCAGTTGATTATGTGTTTTTTTCTCCAAAATTTGCAAAAGTAAGATTTTTTGTATTTGTTTTCATAAAGTAAGCCTCTAAAATTTCATAAGCTTCAAACTTTACAAAATCCAGCTCTGCTGATGAGATAGGAAAAACAAAAAGAAGATCTACATCCTGGTTTATGTATGATTGATTAACGAATGCCAACTATAATTTAAAAAAATAAATAAATAAAAGAAACCAAAAAACACTAACATTAGTTGCCCATATTAATGCATGGTTTGGAGTCTAATATGGTGGCGGTGAATGTCTTTTCCGATTTATCCTTTGTTGATTAGCATGAATTTAAAAGGACTTTGCCCAGTTCTGAGTCTCTAAATTTATGGAGAATATCTTAGCTTTTTTTTCCTTCCTCTTGTGTTTAACATAATAATAGTCACATTCAGTGAACACAGACTGTTCTCTCCTATAACAGGATGGTTGTGTACATAATACAAGGATTCCACCGAATAATTGAACTTTATCTGATAATATTTTTATTCCTCAATTTTAAAAGGCCAATTTTTCTATCTCCTCTTTTTCCATCTGAATATCACCATCATCAATGCAAAGTGATATTTTTTGCAAGACACTACAGACTTATAATACTTATTTTAATATAATCTAGGTCTAAAGTTTGGTGTCATTATTTACTACAATTCACCAAATGAATTTCTAAGCCCATTCTCTGTGACATGTTGTCTTGTGTATCACAGATGAGACAAGTAAGGGGACAGGAGTGGTTGGGAGTTCTTCCTTAAAAGGTTGGTCTATAAAATGAGTATTTAGATGATCTTCAGTTTTCTTTTCTCAATGAGCAAACTTTACGGAACCTATTTGCTTATTCATATTGTATAAGCTATGGGAAAAGCAAAAAAAAAAAAAAAAAATTCAGATCACTGAGCATGCAAGCCAGCTTTGGGGATGTGTGAATTTTAGTATGTAAGCATACTATGAGAGTATACTATCCCTCTATGAGATCTGGAGAGATCCTTACCCCTGAAAGAAAAGACTTCTAGCAATTGACTAACCACTAAGGAAGAGCCCACATGCATTGTGGAGGAACTGTGAGTTCAGAGGGGTCAAAGTTCAGAGGTGACTTGACCTAAATAACATAGATTTTAAATGTGGTAAATTACCAGGTTTTCAGACTTCAAATCTTATTCACTATTCACTACTTCATGTTGCCCTTTGATGGTGTATTTCAAAGGTTACAACTGAGCATAAAGTGACATGGGATAGTTATAGGATTTGATGTTTTTGGATCCTTCATAGAAGGAGGGAAATTTGTGAAAATATCTAATGGCAGCAAGAGAGGCCATTGGGTTGGTTGTTTAAGAGGCATTGTGTCATCATCCTTGAGTTTCTCCGTAGCAAGGATAGAGAGAGCTGTGAGAACATGAAAGGGTTGGGTGGCATGGAATGTAAGAGATGGAATGATTATTTAAAAAATGCATGAAAAAGTGCCCACTTTGAGGAAGACTTAGGGAATCCCCAAAAGACTGATTAAAAGAGTGCTTAGTCTGAGACAACCACAGGAAGTTAACAGGTCAAAGCCAGTCATTTCAGACATGTTGGAAATGAGTTGTGTTAGTGTTTATGACCCCATAACTTTATCTGGTTGGTGGAGATTACCAAGATCCTTCACCAACCATAGTCTGATAACCTAACAAGAGAGTAGTTCTCCCTTATTAAGAATTGTTCAAAGGATATTTTATCACCATTCATGGCTTTTTACACAACATATTTTCATAAAAACAAACAGTCCAGAGTAAGTTTTGTTTGTTCTTTCTGAGTCTGTCGAGTGACTAGAATTGCTGAGCTAATTGGAAAGTACCAAGCCCTTCATATATGTGGTCTTTATTTAATCTCTGTCAGAGAATCAGGGGCATGGTAATCTCTTTTTCAGAGCACAAATGCCTTATTATTATCGGAAAACAGTCCCTTTACTGTATCCAACAAGGGCCATTTTGTGAAGCAAGTTTTCTTTCATTGTCTGTCTGAAACAGCTCTTGGTGGAAGCTTTACAGGTCTTATTGTTGAGGAGGTGACTTTAAATTCTTATTTTAGGCAAAGGCATCTGCAAATTAAGACTTCAGAAAGCAGCAATGAGAAGATCCTCACAGTTCTACTCAGTTGGACAATTCTTCATTACACTGACAATTTAATTAGGTGTAAAAAAAATGGCAATTTAAAATCAAGGGCTTAAAGTGGGGCAACCTACCAATTTCAAAGTTAGTATTAAATACAAAAATCAGCAAGACTAAAAGAAGGTACACCTTTAGTTCTCTAGTTACTTATTTCCTATTGAGTATGTTCTGTGCTGAAATTGCCCTATCAGATGTGCCTTTTAATGGCGACTTTTGCAAAAGAGTCTGAAGAGGAAGGGAAGAAATTGAATTCACCTTTTTTGCATACATATAGCTATTCATAGACATGTCTATTTCTATGAAAGGTTTTTCACTTAGAGTTTCATTATTTGAATGCTTCAAGGACTCTTTTCTATTTTAAATAATTTCAATTTTTTTTATAATTAAGAGGATAAAATTAAAAAAACAAAATAGATTTGTTATTATTATTTTAAGTAGGAATTAAATTAGAATTGATTACCCTTTGAGGCAAGGGGTTGTGTTTGATTTATCCATGCTCCTATACCCAGAATCTAGACAGGGGGTGCTGTGAAGCAGTCATTCAAATAGTTGTTGAAATAATATGTGAGTAAATTTTTCCGTTGGTATTGTCTCACTGACACGTCCAAGGCTGAAGGTAGTCTGGTAATCAGGATTACAAGTAAATGACCTCTATATATCAGGTTTTGCACATCCACTTGGTGAGCAGTCATCAAACATTTCTCCAAAATGATACTGCAGTTTCTTCCACTGAGAAGCATACAAAGTTAAGCTGCCTCTCAGATCATAGATGCGTGCTCCATAGGCCTTTATCAGAGATACTGAGCAGACATTTTCCTTCTCCTCTACCTCTTCCCTTTCTTTTCTTCTCTCTTCCTTCTTTCCACAAATATTTTAGGCAGTTGTCATTAGTAACCATCAATTATCTCTGCATCCCAGACTAAGTTTCATGAATTTTCAGATGGAAATATATATTTCTTTTACAGAGGGACCACTTTGGGGATTTAAAAAAAAAGGATTTAAAAAAATAATATTTTGAACAAAAGTTATAGGAAGTAGAGTGTGGTGGTGCTCAAGTAGGTGTTTGAATAAATGTCATTTTATACCTTGATAATCCCCAGTTAGACCATTACCAACTAAATAACTTCTAAATGAGGAAGTGGCTATGTCTGGGCCAACTGAATTTCTCGGTAAGTTTCAGATTAGCTGGAGAAGGTAGTCTCCAGAGCACAGAGGGCATTATTGCTCCAGCAAGATTAATAGCACACCTAACATGTTAGTGTGTTTAGCCAGAGTCACTCAGAGCCAGAAAAATCCTAAGAATGAAACTGCCTGGACCATCTGTAATAACATCAGCGGTATCTGTCAGCTTGAAGGTGGTTCCGTGCATAAGACATATGGTGAAAAGAGGGTCTCTCTATTTGAGTAGCTTTCAACTTTGAGTCAGATTGTGGGTATGGTAGAAACAACACAATCTTTTATGATAACAAGTAGTGAATTCCTTCTCACATTTGCCATCATTAATAATTCTGTAGCCATAGACCATGGTGTAGTATTTCATTTATATCATTTTTTATTCAATCTTTCATAGAATTTAAAGTAACGGTTCACTGTGTTCAGTTTTGAGATGCTGCATTCTTTAACAATGGCTTTAAAATTCCATGAAGAGATGGTTACTATCAAACTTGTAAGTCAAGGTGTTAAATATTAAGAACAAAAATGATATTACGAACACCACATATTTGATGAAATTTTAAAAGTGGAATTTTTACCTCAATCACCTGAGAAGTTACAATTTCAAAAGTCTCCTGACATCTCAGCACTCCTATAAGACACTATTGTCTTTTTGACAAATTCATCAGCTATTGCAATTAAATTGATGTGTACTTAGTGGTCTAGTACTTAAGATAACCTTAATTTGTGGCAAACTTACAAAGTCCAAATATGATGTTTGATGGTAGAGATAATTACATGATATGTCAATACTAGATCAATACCTTTGAAGTTGCTTGATTAACTTTTATTTACAACACATCAAGATTATACTTCATAGCCTTCTCTTTAAAGTTTGCAGAAATTGTGTGGACAGCAGAAAATGAATTGTTTTAAATGGTGCTAAATCAGTCAAGATTATTTCCTCCACAGAGGTATGATTAAGACTGGATGTGGCACAGACTAGCTAACATATATTATTGATATTTTATCGAAGCAGTAACATGTATCGATTCCGTGTTGAAAACTATGAGAAAATCTCTTTAGAATGATGTAAAGGAATAAAAATCATTATTTTCCAATAAGAACAAATTTATTGTTTGAAGAAAGCATTTTCCTCTCATTGATTTTTTTAATGCCAGATCAGTTCTTTTTCCTAACTTTAAGTTATAATAAAGCAATTGCATAGAAGACAGGAAAAAAACCACTGAGTGTATGTAGATGACATGGATTTTGTGTTGGAAATTCACTTAAGATGGTCCGGGTCTTATCAGATATTGTTCCCTCTGAGGCTAGGCTTTTAAATTATGTGGACTAATTCTTATAAAAACATGTAATAAACTTTTAAAACAGAGGAGTGACGCTTTTCCCAAAATACCATGAAAGGCCATTGTCTACCTCTACAAGGATAAATGAAATGAAAATATGTCTAATTTGGATAGCTTTCTTCGTGTTTAAATATGAGTGATAGCTTACTTTTACAAAGTGAGCACACTTGATTTTGCGTGAGTACTTGGTGTACTTACTATGCTCTCTGAAAAATTTGGGCCATAAGGTTTAATTACATGATCATCAAGCAAACAGACTTGGAGGTATACTCTCTGAGCCGTGAGCTCCCACAGCTCCCATTAATGCTAATGGGAGTTACACATGTGTACTGAGGAGAGAGTAATATAGCCTTTGAAGTTGGAGTTACTAATTGAGTGCTTTCTTTAGCTGTGCTCAGCTTCAGTGGCTGAACTGAGTTAGAGTGGTCTAAAATGTCGAAAATGTCATTCTTTGTAAAGTCCCCAGAACATTATCAAAGCCTACTGGCAGGGAAAGAGGCAGCTGAAGAAAAGGTTTTTTCCTCTTCCCCCAAATGGAGAAAAAATTAGCAGGCCAAACAAAAGAAGGAGCAAAGAAATCCCAAGAATAGATACTCCTTTCCTCTAAAGTCGCTTGAGCTAATTTGGTTCAGAAAGTGGGAAAGTCAGAGGTCCCTTTTTCTTGTCAGTGGGGTTGGAGTTAGGAGTGGGAGAGTTAGTTGCCTGCCCTGTGTGGGTGCTTTGTGAAGTATGTGGACTACATAGAAATGAATATTGTGTAGCTTCATCTTGCACATTGGCCAATAGACAGGCAGAGAAAGTATTTGTCCCTGGAAGTGATTCCCTGCCTGTATTCAGTCTGATAAGATACCACACTGGTCAATAGTGGACTC
Organism: Rhinolophus hipposideros; assembly: GCF_964194185.1. NCBI lineage: Eukaryota > Metazoa > Chordata > Mammalia > Chiroptera > Rhinolophidae > Rhinolophus > Rhinolophus hipposideros. The sequence goes on from NC_138057.1 coordinate 28,721,244, forward strand.
CATAAGGAAGTTCAGGTCAAAATTTGTGTCTAGCTCAGTGCAATGCCATTGCTACTTCTAGAAGCATAACTAAAATCACATTTGCTAATAACAGATTATTCATGTCATACCCATGTCTAAAGGGCAGTATATTATAGGTAATGGTTTAGTATCAAAAAACTAAATAAGAGAAATTCATAATCTGGCTAATTGCCTTCCAATTTACCAAACGATGAAGGGCTTCCATAGTACTATTTTAGAGGGAAAAAAGTTGTAGGAATCACTATATTCTTCTTTGAATAGGAACTGTTTCTAAGAAGACAGGCTATTCATTTAAGAAAGTTCTTGCAGAGAAGACAGTTGGGCTGAGAATGTGGAAATGTAATTCTTCGGGTCCCTCAGGGGCTTAAGAAAAATAACTAAACCAGTTATGAAGCTGGTGGTTGCCTCTGTCAACTGTCATGTAGAAGAGAGATTAGACTCATTTTGTGTTAGCTTAGACAGCCCAGTGAGGATCAGAGTGGCAGATTTTTGGATTGGTCCCAGGAAGAACCCTGGGATGATCTCAGCTTCCTGAAAACGACTAAGACCATTTTTGGGGGGTGCTGAAGAGGCAAATGTGTTAAGCTTTGGGTAAAAATATGATATTTATAGCATCAGAGATTCTGGATGCTATAAAGTATTAATATGCCTTTGTTCCTACTTGGTTTATTTTTAAAGGAAAAAACGTCCCTAGAGGAATAGTCTCTCAACTACAGTTTTTTTTTTTTTTTTTTTTTTTTTCCTGTATGGTTGGCGCTCTCTGTTCCTAAAATGAAGACATATCAGTATATTGTAACCAACATTAGTGTCAGGGATAGAGTCCATCCCTCCCTTCCTTCGTTCCTCTCTTCTTCCAGAAATGGATGAGGCTACTAAGGTGAAAGAATGCAACTTGTCCTTTAAAACATTTGCTACGCATCTTTGTCTTAATATGGACATAATTTTTACATTTGTCATTCACTCTTTACAAACACCGTGTGTGTTGAATACTTTTCACATGTTGGAGGTAATGGAAAACTAATCCCCCCTCCACATATACACACGGCATGAGTAAAAATATAAGCCCTTTATTAATTGAAGAAATCTTAAGGTTGTTTTATTGACTGATAGAATGGTAAATACACACATTTGAAATCTTAGCTACTGATGTGAGATTAATAATCTTTTCATATTCTAAATTTTGATATCTAATATTCTGTAGTAAGTCTTAGCAATGCTACCACTAATCATAGAACATTTCATAGTTTATTGTGATTTTTAAGTAATCACACTTGAGATAATTGTTAAACTATGCTAATAGTCTTCCATAGAAAATAGTGTAAAATTTCATTATTTTCATTTTTAAAATATTCCTTTTTAAATTTTGAAACATACATGAATGACACCCAAATGAATTCTGTTTGAAAATATTTCAAACTATATAGAAGTAAAACAATGAAAGATGCCTTTCACCTCATTCCTCAGAGGTGACAGTTGGCTGTATATCTTTCCAGATCTTTTTCAGTATATGGTACTTTAATCACTGTGGAGCAATCCACATGGGTTTATAGTTTTAAGCTTGTTTTGCTGTAACCAATGGGATCATATTGTATGATTGTTCTGCAGTATGATTTCACATTTGTTTAACAATATCTTGGCTGTGTTTCCATGTCAGAACATAGAGACCCACCACTATGAGGATGAAATGTGAGCTGTTGTATGATGCACTACAATTTATTCCATTGTTAATGACTGTTTCATACAACCCTCATACAGAGCACACTACAGAAACTCTTAAGAGATGCCTTTTGAATACGCATGGTAGGATCGTTGTGGGATTGTTAACTAGAAGTAGATTTAAACCTGTATCAGTATGGTAGATTATACATAGAGATTTATAAAATGAAAACTGATATTCAAGGATTAATTCATGAAAGTAATCTAAACTATAATCTTTTGGGAATACCCTTTTATAGTATGAGTTACATATTCGTTAATTTATGTATTTTTGAAAAGTTATTTTAATGAATGTTTTTCACATATACTCAAGATTCACATTAGACTTGCTGCCTGACACAAATTTTAACTTTTTATTGGTGCATGGGGTCTTTTTAAAGTAATTTTTAGGGGAGTTGTTTTTAAAGACATTGAGTAGAACTTCTAATGAGAGAAAAGACACATACATGCAACTAGGATTAACTTCTATAATAAATCCTAATGTAACAGACTTTAAAGATGGAAAAAAAAAAGAACATTTAGAGTTATTAAATGCTTTGTTTTTAAGCACCAGAAACAACTTGTAGAGAGTTGTTTCCCTTATATCAATCACTCGTACAAGAATACCACTGTGTAACAGACATCAAAACACACAGAAATACTTTAAAAAACTAGAACTTAATGAAATATCGAATGCTAACCCTTTAAAACTTAATAATTTGGTACAGAGTTTAAATGTCATAGTTTGTGCACATGAAGATACTCAAACAGAATAAATGAGCAGACAAAACAGAAATAGATTCAGAGGTACAGAGAAAAAAAACTGATGATTGCTAGATGGGAGGGGGTTTGGGGGATGGGGAAAAAGGTTAAGGAATTAGAAAGTACAAATTGGTCGTCACAAAATAGTCATGGAGATGTGAAATACAGTGTGGGGCATATAATCAATAAAGCTGTAGAGATTATGTAGGGTGCCAGATGGGCCCTGGACTTATCAGGGACTTCATGGACGGTGTACATACCTGAGCACTGTACTGTACTCCTGAGGCTGAAGTAGAATAATACTGAATGTCAATTGTAATTAAATATATACAAAGCTGGACAATTAAGTTTGCGAACTCATCCTAGAAAAAGTGCTACCTACACACCTCATTTCTGAATATCACTATGGTCACCTTCGAAGTCCTCCCTTTGGGAAGCTATGCACTGATGCCAGCCCCTAGTCCACGCTTCATAGCATTTTGGAACTCGTTTTCTGGAATGGCCATCAGAGCTGTTGTCATATTACCCTTGATGTCGTGAGTGTCATTCAAATGTCTTCCTTTCAGTATTTCCTTTATCTTTGGGTGAAGAAGGAAGTCATTGGGGGCCAGATCAGGTGAGTAGGGAGAGAGTTCCAATACAGTTGTTTGTTTACTGGCTAAAAACTCCCTCACAGTCAGTGCTGTGTGAGCTGGTGCATTGTCGTGATGCAAGAGTCATGAATTGTTGGTGAAAAGTTCAGGTCATCTAACTTTTTCACGCAGTCTTTTTAGCACTTCCAAATAGTAAACTCGGTTAACTGTTTGTCCAATTGGTACAAATTCATAATGAATAATCCCTCTGGTATCCAAAAAGGTTAGCAACATCATTGCAACAAGTTCACAACCTTAATTGTCAGACCTGGTATATATGGTCACAGGATGTAGAATACAGCATAGGGAATATAGCCAATGGTAGTGTAACAGCTATATACAATGTCAGAGGGGTAGTAGACTGAGAGAGGGTTTATCACTTTGTAAGGGATATAAATGTCTATTCATTCTGTTTTTTTCTACACCTGAAAGGAGTGATATTAAAAAAAAAAAAAAAAAAAAAAAAAAAAAAAAAAAAAAAAAAAAACTTAAAATAAAGATATTCAAACTGTCAAGGCTGCAGCATTCAGTTCAGACAATGTAATAGCAAAGCCGGGTAAGTACACACTTGAATTCAGATCGAGGATCACTATCACGTGTCAAATTACTTGAGTGAATGGGGGGCCCTTGTCCCATTCAGTAGCACCTCAGATACTAACACAGTGAAGATGAGGCTTTCTGAAAATTATGCCAACCGACTCACAGCATTTGCGCACCAGGCTTTCATTTCCTAACAGAAACACATTTCTTAGTATTGATTAATTTGGGACCCAGCCATGGTCTTTGTGACAGACATACAGTTGGTACCGGCTGGCTCTGTGCCTCTCAGTAATTTCCACTTTATCTTAGATCGATATCCTATAGGAAGAACGATAGTGGAAGGCCCTGCTTTGGATGGTTTTCTCAAACAGGACTGTAGCACTGATTGTTATAGACTTTCGTGCTTCTTGCTGGGGCAGGCTTGCGTGGGTTAGCTATTGTCTGCAGTAACCTGCCCAGAGCTGATGCGAGGATGTCTTTGTGGGCACAGAACTTAACTTTTTTGGCTTCATAGGTGAACCTCTCCTGCTGGCCTGAAACTGTGAAGCTGCACTTTATTTTCAAAGTGAGAGAGTTTACAGGGAGAACAACCTCCCCTCATGATCTGCAGCATGAAGGGAATGTAGAAGAAAAGGACACTTTGTTTCCCTCTAGAGAGAAAGGTTGAGAATAGTACCACTTGTCCTTGAATGGTTCCACCAGCTTCAGTGTGCTCAAAGGAGTTTTCTTCCTTTTCCCACCTCAATAAGCTTCCCTCCCAGACATCACATTCTTATTTCAGTCAGCAACCTGCCATGCTCCACTGTGTCGTCCAGGTTAGAAGCCTCTGGATTGCCCTTGACTTATTCCTTTCTTACCTTTTCTGACCTATGCATTCCCACATCATAGCTTACACAGTGATCCTTGTATTTTTCCATTTCTTTCTATTTTGCTACCAACCCCTTAGTTAAGCAGAGTTTTCTTTTTCCTATTGCAATCATTTTTCAAATGCTCTATCCACAGTCTCTCTCTGCCCCTCACTTGTCCCAGGTACTGCTGCCAGGTGGATCCTTTGCTCCTCAAAGGACTCAAATTCAGACACTTAACCTGGGCATTAAAACAAAAAAATTGTGTATTTTTCAGTGTTCTTTGAATTCATGTGGTAAAACATACAAAACTAAAACAATAGAACATGAAATATACATATATTTACTGGATGAATTATATAAAGGAAATATGTTCATAAGATATTTAGATATAAAAATGACTTGTTATCATTGTTAAAAACTAGTCTTTTTGGAAGTAATAGAATAATATTGTTTCCTCTTTCTTTCCATCCTTAACCCTCTTCTATGTTCTCATCATCTATATACCTTCACTTAGTGATTTTTTTAAAATAAAAATGATATATGAAAGTGGCAATCCTGCTAGCATTTGGGATAATAAAATAATTTCAATGGCTTGAATGTATGTAATGTATGTAGCTTTGGGCTTTTTGTCTTTGAATTGAATAATGAACTTCCCCCACTCCTCACTCTATAGAAGTTGTATTATCATAGAGAAAACGGCCTTTAGTTGAGAAAAAATTAAGAATTAGATTGATTTTACTTGTTGAAGGAAACATAATCTTTTACATAATTTACTTCTTTCACAGACATTTGGGTGGAATATTTAACAAAGAATAAACCACGGATTTAGATTGAAAGACTCGTGTTTCAACTTTAAAATATGAAACCATCATGGATATTAATTTGGAAATTTTTAATGTAATTACATAGACTGAGAAAAATTTGCTTCCAGAATGACAACAGTTGGCTAATAGAGTTATATTTCTGGGGCTTGTTTTTTGTTTGTTTGTTTGGGGGGTTATGTTTGTTTGTTTTAATCCCCCATCTCATCTCTAGTAGATCACTTCCTGGTGTATAGTTTAGTGAAGTGGTTATGTGGGGAAAACAAATGTGAGGAAACTAAAGCCCTTGTAAAAATTAAATAGAATAACACAGTAGAACTAGACTGAGTGGAATAACATTCATATGGCTTAAAATGGTGAATGAAGCCACAGTGGTGTGCAAAAGCAGTGATTTGCCACAGGTCTATTAAACTGAATATCTGTGAGCAAATATTTTAAATGCCATTCTGTGATACTCAACATACCCACTTCTTGGGGTGTTTTACCGTGCATACAGAATGGTTAAACTGAACGTTTGCCTAACAAAAGTGAAAAGAGGAAACAACCATCAGCCCTTGACTGTAGCTTGGATTCAGACATCTATAGGAGAACATGTGGTGTGGATAGGACACTGGACTGGGCGTGAAGAAACCTAGGATTCCATCATGGAATCCACGCTAAATGTCAAAATGATGTTAACCAAAACCTCTAAACCTTTTAATGCTTCAGATTTTCTTCTGCGGACTGAAATTGATAATAATAGCCACCATTTATACAACACTTACTATATACCAAAAACTATATTATGAAGTGCCTTATGAAAATATCTCTTTTGCTTTTCATAGCAATCCTATGAAGTATTGTCTCTACTTAATAGATGAGGTTTGAAATGGAGGTTAAGAAAGTCCAATATCTACACAACTAATAATAACTAGTAATAATAATGATAAGTGGACAAAAAAACTGTGCTACTATGCCAAAATGTTAAAAATGCATATTGTTCTTATACTTACAAGGCACTTTATCCTACATATTAGTCCATTTAATCTCAACACAAGTCCTGAAAGATTAGTAGGGAAGTATTTTCTCCCATTTTACTAATGAGAACCTAAGGTACAGTGAGAGAGCCTTAGTAGCTCTGCTCATTGTCAGAGCTTAACATAAAGCTAAACTTGCCTTATTCTACATTTTGAATTTTTGATGTAAGAAATATCGTGAAATGATTTTTTCTATATTACCGTGTTTCCCCGAAAAATAAGACCTAGCCAGACAATCAGCTCGAATGCATCTTTTGGAGCAAAAATTAATATAAGACCCGGTTTTATATAAGACCTAGTATTATATTATATTATACTATATTATATAAGATCCGGTATTATATTACATTACATTACATTACATTACATTACATTACATTACATTACATCACATCATATCATATCATATCATATCATATCATATCATATCATATTATATTATATAGATCTGGTCTTGTATTATAGTAAAATAAGACTGGGTCTTATGTTAATTTTTGCTCCAAAAGACGCATTTCTGCTGATTGTCCAGCTAGGTCTTATTTTCAGGGAAATGCGGTATTTATAAAAGGAAGAAATAGTTATGGTTAAGAAGAAAGAAAATGTCAAGTGAACATGACATTCAAGGGTCCCTTCTATCTCTATGGATTATTGGTAAAGCTTAAATTGGATTTTTTGTTGATTTGATGGTTTTACTTAATTTTACTTTTTATTTGCCCTGTTTTATAAGGAATGTTGTCGTGCTCATGTTCTGTAGACTCTTTGTCTGGATGATCAGAGACCCTCACTTAGAAACAGCAGTGTCCATATTTACATTGCAAATCTACTTTGTTTCAGGCATCACGTTCCCTGCTTGTCACATACTAGCTCAGTTTATTCCCATAATAATCCTACCAGACGGGCCGATTTACAGATACAGAAATTAAAGTGAGATGAAATGCCCCAAACCACAAAGTATGGAGCATAGTCTGACCTTGAACAAAGCCAGATGTCAGAGTCCATATCCTTCTCCTATACTGTGCTGCTGCCCTTTTTTAAGTGACCTACCAACCATCCAATCCAGTGCTGCCATATTAACATGCTCAGATCCTGAATGCAGCCAAACATATGTGAAGTTATAAAATTAGCATGACTCATCTTCCTGGAACATCTATTTCACTCAGAGATGTAGGGAAAGCAAGCAATATTTTAACATTAAAATCAAATTGGGATTATTAAGAAGACGAATATAAAATTCTCATTCACCTTTAAGATGAGATATGATGTCATAGAAGTTTCAATGTTGTTTTCATAGTTACCTTGGGCTTTGCCCACAGATGACCTTAGCCCTATGACTTTAGGTATGCCATGTGAAAAACACTGAGAAGCCTGTTCTTCATTTGGTTCCTTCATTGAGAAGTCATGTCTGAGTCTCACCAATATGAAAACTGATTCAGCCATGTTGACTTGTGCTGATTCTTTCTTTTGGGTCACTTATTCTTTCCTAATGTAAAGATAAATAAATGAATGAATAAACAAACAAACAAACAAAACTTATGGCCCAGCTCATGAAGACCTCTGAAAAAAATGCCCATTAAAGCCTCCAGAATTAAGATAATCAAGACAGATTATTTATAATTAAGATTATCTTTCTTTTTTTATCCTCAGGCATATTTTAAAATTTATTTTTATGTCATCCATTTGCCATCACTAACCTAATGGGGATCACTGGTCTTTCATTAAACCCAATGGAGATTTTTCTGTATTCTGACTAATTTGATAAATGTGGACAGCTAATTCAGATCCCAAATCCCATACAGCAAGTAAAGGGTAAGCCAAAGGAAGACATGGCAGAGACTCAGGTGTCTGAGTGATTCTAAGTGACTCTTTGAGAATATGCCAATCACTTAAGGAGGAGTGTGTGCTTTTCTGGGTGACCAGATGGCCCTAACATGCACTGCAGTGATGCTTTCCTGAGTGGCATTATATATAAGGTTTGGAAATTTCTGATGCTCCTCCTACCAAAATTCCTTATTGGGAAGGCCTTATGCTATTTCTCTTTAGCATAAGCAAAATACTTTGCTAAGTTTTATACTGTGCAGTTTTTCATATCTTTTTAAGACAGCTGAACTGGATAATTTGAATCTCCAAATTTCACTTTGGGACTTGAATAATTTAGTCAACTATTTTTATTGTCTACGCATATAGAGTAATGGTAAGATCTTCGTTTACTTACTGTATTTCCCCGAAAATAAGACCGGTTCTTATATTAATTTTTGCTCCAAAAGATGCATTAGCGTGTGTTTTCAGGGGATGTCTTATATATTCATGTACAAGAATCTACATTTATTCAAATACAGTCATGTCATCTTCTTCTAGAATATTGTCACAATGTACTAAAAGTATCCGTCTGGGTGACGATCTTAAGTGGGGCTTATTTTCCGGGTAGGTCTTATTTTGGGGGAAACCCGGTAGTAATTGTGTAAATACATTCTATATGAGAGTCTAGAAATCTTGAAAAACTGTTTGGAAATCTGAAGTCCTGTTCTGAGCTGTATGCAGAATAAAATAACGAAAGCATTGGCCTGACCGATGTGGTTACAATGCAGTGTTAAAGACTGACATCCTATAAGCACAGATATTTGCAGCCCATGTGTGGCAGAAACTTTCCATGTTAACTTAAATCAGGTTACACTTGACACTTGAATATGCAGCAAAAAAATAGGTGTTTTTCATAAAGTCGACCACAACATAAAAACATCTCTTAAGGTTGTTTTTAGTGCTGCCTTAAAATTACAGATCTTAGATTTGCATCTCACTATAACAAAATTAATATTTATCCATATTATTTAAAAAGCCCTTCTTTGGCAACATAAGTACTCTATTGGTTGGTCACCCTCCATTGCAAATGACATCATAAGCAGGCACTACTCCTCTTCCCACTTATTTTACCACTGCTTTTATGAGTCACTGTATTTCAGCTCCAATTAGGCTTCTGGTGAGATTAGGCATTCAGGTAAGGATTTCCTTACTGAAGCTCCTATCCTTTCTCTAGGAAAGATACCCAAATCAAGTCTAAGGATTGACTGGCCTGACCTGTGAAGGAGCTTCTGTCTAAAACATCTAAAACATGGATTCAACCATAGTCTAAATAATATGCTTTGTGAATATTTTTAATAAACTGTCTGAAATTTACAAGTAAAGAGAGAAGCGAGACAAGATTATTGTATAGATATAAAAAATAACCTTTCTCAAAGGAAATAAAATCAAAACAATATTTAGCGTGATGTTGTCTGGCAGGGGAAGGCGAGTTATTTGGGAGAAAGGAAGGAAAGGCAAGATGGAATTCACAGTATCAAGTACCACAGAGCACAATAATGCTCGGTGCACTAAATGGCATTTGGGGTCAGTTTCTCTTCTAGAATTACAAATGAGAAAGAAAAACTCATAGACACAGACAATAGTTTAGTGGTTACCAGAGGGTAAGGGGGGTGGAGGGTGGGAGATGAGGGTAAGGGGGATCAAATATATGGTTATGGAAGGAGAACTGACTCTGGGTGGTGAACACACAATAGGATTTATAGATGATGTAATACAGAATTGTACACCTGAAATCTATGTAATTTCACTAACAATTGTCACCCCAATAAATTTAATAAAAAAAGAAAAAAGAAACAAAAACAAACAAACAAAAAAAGAATTACTCATTTACTCCCCGGAAGTAAATTGAAAACTCATACCATCTGTCTTATATATGTTATAACCTGGATTCTTCACATAAGGGACATATTTTCACATATGCTTCACATCGCTTCACTTCTTAAGTAGAGAGACCCATGTTTGATATTAGGTTGGTGCAAAAGTAATTGCGTTTTAAAAGATTAATTGCAAAACCCGCAATTACTTTTGCACCAACCTAATATTATCCTCATATAAATGATTTTCCTTCCTTGGTCTTTTTCTTTTCTCCACAAAATGAAAGGGCTAGACTGAGGTGATCTCATTCACATCCTTGCATTAGCATTCTTAATGCCAGACTCATGCCAATTGGCTAATGTGAGGTTTTTGTTTTGTTTTGTTTTGTTTCCTTTTTCAGTGTGTGTATATATGTGTGTGTGTGTGTGTGTTTGTGTAAGTGTGTGTAAAAGTCCTAATCAGACCACTTCCTTTATCCCCTCTTTTTCTCCTTTCAGAACCTGTTTCCTCCTTCCTAGCACTATATCCCAAAAAGGAATTTCTGAAGACATCACTCCATATAGGTTTTGTCCACGTGTATGAACCCATTCAGTGTCCTTAGACTTAAAGAGGCATAAAACGGGAGTGAGATAAGGATATTTTAAGGTTCTTGAAGATGATATAATACACTAAGCACCATCCCTTTTCCCCAAGAAGGGACTCATCCATGCTGTGGCTCTCCTTATGCTCTTAATTATATTCCATCAATTGTATCAGCAAGGTTTCTGTAATAGCAGTTGGAATGATTGACAACTAGTAAGTAGAATATGCCTGTGTTATGGAAATCCATGGAGATGAGCAGAACGGCCCCCGACTGGCATATGTCTGTTAAAGCAGAAAGTAAGGACACCAGGGTTAAAAGCAACCAACATGCAAAGGTTGAATATCATGTACAAAGGTGCTCTGCTAGATGTTTTAGATATATTCTGTGTTCATCCTCACAGTAGTCTCGAATGCTTCGCATCACTACTATTTTTGAGGATATTGAGGCTTCCAGACGTTTAGGAACTTGCCCAAAGTCTCACAGTGACTAACAGATCTGGAACAGAAACCTAAGTTTTCTGACTCCACTCCCTGTGTTTTCCAATGATCTTCAGTGAAGCTCTTCCCTTTTGTGAAATGAAAGAAACCATGTCCTTAGACCCAATGGTTTCAGGTCATTTCAATAGTTGTTTTGGCAAGCCTCTCAAAAAATTCCCCTAGTTCAGTCAAGTGAGCTCAAAGAGCAGGCAAAACTTTGATAATGAAGTAAAATTCACAACCCATTAAACCTAAGCCAATAGTTAAGTCCAATTATGCTTAGCACTTTCAGCTTACATAAATATTAAATTGTCAGATTTAATAAAGTTTAAAATTTGCTCACCCTGCATTTGCCAACTTCATTGTTTTAAGGTCTGCTAAGGCATACTGCATTAATAAAAAGCTTTCTTACTGGGCTGGTTAATAGAAGAGGAGTTCATTTGTGGCACCTGATTTGAGAAATATGAGCAATTGCATACTTTGACAATTCCTGAGTGACCTACAGTGATTCAAATCGTAGATTTAGAAGATGGTAGTTTTGGTTTTTACATGACTTAGGAACCCAGAAACCAATTGTCATTGATCCTAAATAAGTTGCTTATCTAGCCATGCCTCCTCCTCCTCGGATGTCCTTAAAGGTTTAGCCCTGGGGCTCCATGCTATGGGTTTGGTCCATATTTTATGTATGATATCACCTGCTTCCATAGTTTCAGAAGCCAACATCTTGATCCTTCTTCCTTTTTCCCTAAGCTTTGGCCAATATTTTCAATAGCTCACTGGATATTGGCACCTAAATATATTGTAGTAATCTCAAAGTAAACATGTTAAGAACTGAACTCATTTTCTCTCCCATTTCCTATACTTCCCATCACAGTTAATGACACCACCATACCCCTGGTTTTATAAGCCTAAAAACAAGTCTTACCTGATTCCTCTTTTGTCCCTTATTTCACAGAACTAAGTAGGCAATAGCTTCTGTAAATTTTACCTCAGAAATGTGTCTTAAATTCAATCTCTTCTTTTCATCCTACCTTTGGCTGACTTAGCTAAGGCACTCATTATTGCTTTTGGAAACTTTGCAAAAGTTCTTTCTTATCTGGTTTCTATTCTTGGCATCTGTTCATCTATTGCCAACTTTGATATCATTCTCCAGTGCCTACAGGATAAAATCCAAACTCCTTAGTAGGGTCAAAGCCCTCCCTAGCCTCATCTCTGGCTACCATCATCTCATAAAATGTACTTTCTGTCTTCGCAGGCTGTAATTCTTTTTATTCTCTAATGTCATGCTGTTCTTTCATAATTCTCTTCCTTAGCACAATGCTATTCCTTCCCCACCCTACCTTTCACTCAAACAATTAGTGTTTATTGTTTGATAATCTTCTATTCCTCTGAAAAAGATCCAGCTCATAATTACTTTGCTGGCTTTTTCCAAAATCTATTGTCCCCTCTCTGTTCTACCAGGGCACTTTGTACTTTCCTCCATTGTTTGTTTTTTTCACCTCTTCATGCATGTGCCTCCCCCACTTTCCTGGGAGGATCTTGGGATCAGAGACTATATCTTACTCGTTTTTGAGTTCATTCCTTTACAACAGTACTTGACACATAATACATCGTCAATACATTTGATTAATGAGTGGATATTCTGAAAGCTAAAGAGAGCACACACTCAGCAAAGGTGTTAATTTGGGATGTTCTTAGTGATTTCAGGACAATTAGTAGAGACTTTGATGCACGACTAATAGAAACTACCTTCTAGTGCTAATACTTTTAAATTCAAAGCATATGTCATTATTATAAACAGCCAGAGAACCATGAAAACAACCTTCACGCGTGCTACTGATCACCCTTTTAATCTGTTAGGCTTTTCGTTAAGGTGTTTCAATGTAACTTCAGTATGACTAAATTGTAAAAAATTTGTGTTGGGAAACCATGTATAATCTTTTATTTCCTCCAAAGTTCCCAGAGTATTTCTAATCAATATATACTTATTGATAGATGAATTATACCAGTACATAGAAGAGTTAGGATATGTACTTTATGCCAATTTCCCTTATAAGTAACAGCTATCATTGGGTTTCTATTGTAAGTGGGATTAATCATCTAATAGTTTGCTATATTTGAAAGCATCTCTCCCACAAATAAATGAAGTAGTTAATCTAGAAAGCGGGGTTTGAGGTGCTAAGGTGCTTTTCTCTTTTATTCAGGTCATGGAAAAAGGTTCTCAAATTAGTGAGGAAGCAAACACATTAAGAGGAGGCAGCTCTGGTATTACAAAGTAAATAGTCTTGAAACTAATGACTGGAGAAAGCTGTCTATAAGGCCACATACAAACCTTTCCACCCACACCAAGAATTTAAACTGCAATCTAAATATGGTATCCAATCTAAGACAAGGTAGATTTTTATCTCGTGATTACAATGAAAGCAACTTTTAAATCTAGTTTAATCTAATGATGTCTGTGTAGTTTCCCTGCTGATATTTGCAAGGAGTAATGAATGATTTTACTAAGACTGACTTAAGCAACTTATAAATGGTGAAAGCTCCAAAGTCAATGCGATTTCATTAAATCATTATTAGTTTCTGACCAGGATTATAATACACTTTCCATTGAATACAAATCAGCTTGCAGGTAGTAGAATGCAATTTATAATTAAAGATGCTCTTTGAAAGCTAAACATTTATTAAGGGAGCCTCACTTCCTATATTTTGTTGCAGTATTGTTGGAATCTTTTCATCTTCCAATAGCAGCAGTCTGAGGAAGACTAAGTAATTCAATGGTGGGTTTGACTAAAACTATGATAAAGATATAGGTAGGTATGCTCACATCCATTCACACACACACACACACACACACACACACACACACACATTACACATTTTTCTTTTAGTTTGGACATGGGGCTGAACCTGGAAAAATAATACAAATTAATTAATAGTTAACAATTAATATTAATTAATAATACAAATTAATTAATTTAGGTTAACAGTCTTTTCTATTCAAGGTTGTCTGTAGTGCCTGAACACATGGGAATATTATAAAGAAGGTCAAAGAGAAAATTTATATATATATATATATATATATATATATATATTTTTTTTTTTTCCTATATATATATTTTTTTCTTCCTACTAAAACTTGCTGATTCCTATTATAGATTTAAATTAAAAAATAAAGTTATTTGTATATTATCTCTCACAGAGTTGAGTTTAGGGAATTTATCATCTCATAAAAGAATAGTCTCCCATATCTTTATTCCTGGTAAGCTTCATAGTAAGGTTATATCATATGGCAAAGAACAATATTCAAAACAGCTGAAAGCCATCTATGTCATATGTAGTTTAATTAACAAACCTTAATTTGCTATATCATCTAATGTTTTAAATTTAAGAATCACTTCCCTGCCTCCCCTACTTCCCAACTCATCTGATTCCAAATCTATATATAATTAGGGTCTTGGACCAAGAGGAAGGTGCAAGGCATTATTGTCTAGGGGTCAGTGTGTCTCTACAAGTAGACGTAATTCAAAACACTTTGTGAAAACGTGTTAACAGTTTTGTATTTAGAGCTTTTGGCCTAAATAAACTGAAAGGGTAGAATGCCAGTATCGTTTACAAAAGGCACTTGGCTTCCTGACTACCACCTGTTTGTGGCACAGTTCTGAGTGTCAGTGACAGGGCGGAGAGTTGGAGGTCTAACACTGACTACCCTTCTCTTCTTGAATGTATTGCATTGTATCAACATCGTCCTTATCTCTAATTCTCTTCCTTTGTAGACCGAGACCACTTAATGGTGGGCCTTTTGCCTTTTATCTCTAGATTCCTACACGTAGTACAATGACTGGCACTTAATAGGTTCTTGATACATATTTCTTGACTGATCAACCTAATTAATAAATAAATGATTTACTAAGGTTTCATTTTTCAACACGATGGTATCTGCTTTTGATCATTTTGATGATTTAGTTTGAGAATTTACTTTGTTTCAATACCATCAATAAATAGGGAGATAATTAATAAGGTAAAACTAGTCCAACTCCTAATGGTCCAATGTTCCCCACTTGGTGAATTGGCAGGTAAATAGTGTAACTCAAGCTTAATTTGCATGGAACTAACATGGACCTGCTAATTTGGAGGAATTATTGAACACGAACATTTAGGAAAATATATATAAGATAGTACTGTTTCTTTTTTACACATCTCAAATCTGTTTTTAATTTGCCATTATTAAAATACATTATGCATATTGTGGTATGTTCTAAAAAAAAACACACATTTGGTATGTTAAGTTTAAGAGCATAGTAGTGTATTTAAACACTAATTACAAATTCACTGACTGAAATAAATTTAAATGTTATAGCTTTTGCTATAAATAGAGTTCCAAGGCTGAAGAAATGTAAACAATTCAACATCTTTTGTATTGCGTGAATTTTGTGTTTTATAAGTTTACCAGGTTGGAACTGAGAAAAAACAATAATCCTAAGGAATTTATTCAGTTTTCCAGCCTTACTGCTTGCGTCAGCTTTGCAGGTGCAAGTGTTTCATAGTCACCTTATACATAAACTGTTTGGTCTTCACATCGTAATACCCTTGGGGCCCTCAAATAAAGTAAAAACTTTTCAATTAAAAGTCCAACCTTTTTCTCTTTTCCCTTAAAAGGAGCAGAAACCTGCACCCCATTATTTTCTGCTATCTTTGTCTCCAGGTATTAAAATCCCTAGACCTGGGATTAATAATTCCAATTCTACTCATAGATTGATAACCCAATCGCTTTACCTCCTTGGAAGGTGGCATTTCTCTGAGGAGGCCAGACAGTTTGATTTTCTTTACAATGGCTTTTCCAATGAAAGGTCTTCTCCCTTTCACTGTGGAGAATATTCTATGGTACTCTGAAAAATGAGCCAGGCTGTATATTTGATGATTTTAGGGAAGAATTGCTCGGGTTCAAATATATAATCTCATAGGAAGAACATGTTTCTAGTGTGTCTTAATGGTCCAACAAAGCAGACTAGTCTTCTGTATTGGCCGATCATGTATTCCATCTTATAGTTTGCTGTTTTTCAGTACTTTGATATTTTTCAGGTAATGGTTATTCTTTTCATGATAACCTCATTGTAGAAATTTTGGAGAATGTAGGAAAGTCTAAAGAGAAAATTTAAAGTAATTCTGATCCTATGACTCTGGGATAAACATTGTAAACATGTTGGTGGATGTTCTTCCAGGCATTTTTCTATGTGTGTTTGTATGTTTTAACTCTTCTCTGACTCTTAAGGAGATAGATAGGTCTCTCTTTTCCTTATTCCCAAAAGGAGAAATCCTAAACTATGACAAATAGTATTACTAACACTGCCTCAAAAATAAATTACAGAGACAAACACAATAACTATTTATAAGCAATTATTTTTATTAATAAAATGTTAGTAATGTTTTGGAATTTTGTTCCTTATGCTACATCCCTGTGTCTCTATACAAGTTGGCCCAAGAGAAATGGGTACATTTTTCTTTTAAATAGTAATAAAAAGAAAACATATGGGATAATGGATTATACTTGTCACAGGAGCTTAATGAAGAGTAAAGAGAATTATCTCAATGTTTTTCCCAACTCTGCTTTTGTAGCTATGCCAAGCCACATAAGTCTGTGGGAATACAGGCAGTGCTACAACTAGGGCTCGCAGCATCCCAGGCCATATTGGAGAAAGCAACAGAGGTGTCTGGGAACATCAGTGAGCATGAAATTGGTATTGATTGAACGCCCCCCCCAAAAAAAATGTTCTGAAATCTGAAATGTATGTCTAAATATAAACTTGAATGAACTGCTTTTTTGTTTTTGTTTGTTTTTAATCTTTTGTTATTTTCTCTTTATTCTGGTTTCTTCCCCCAATTTTAGGTGTGTGGTTTTTTAAAAATCGTTTTCTTGCATTGTTTATTTAAATGCAAGGTGTGCTGAATTCTTCCTGGGAAAAGGCAGGTTTATTGACAAAAACACAAATAAATAAACAAAACCTATGTAGCACAGAGTGGGGTTATAGTAAGTTTTCTTGAACTAAAAGGTGATTGGTGAGAAGAGAAAACTTACTTTACAAAAAGAGGAATAGAGGGAAAGTTAGATATTTGAACTTATTCTTGTATGGATGTTTTGTCTCCTTTCTTTCCAATTTTTGAGACTGAACTTGGATCCCTGTAAGCCATATTATTGACTGTTAACACAAAGTCTGATCTTTCATAAAGTCTGACCTTCCAGGATTAAACGTAGGAAAACAAAAAAATTCCCACTTAACCCTTTACTTGAAAATAAATGAAAAGAAATAATTGATAATGACAGTCATTTGTAATTTATGATTGTAATTAAAAAACACACTTGCTTGTCCCTGTTACAATTGATTTCTTTGAGCAAATCTACCATATTTTTTAGTATAATTAATAGAAGCCATAAATCTTTGCAAGCTGTTTCTGGTAACAGCACAGTAATATAGGAACATGAGGTTTTAGGATGACATCCTGTTAGATATTTAGCTAAAAAATTTTTGTGCCGTTTAATAAATGTGCCAAATGGAGTCCACCCACAGCTCATTAAAAATTAAAGCAATCAAAAGTTTACTTGGTTTCTCCATACTTTATGTAGTAAAGTTATAATTTTCTGTAATATGTATTATTATTTTATTTTAATTTCTTAGCTTAAATAAGAATTTGATATTGTAGCATTACTTAGGTCATTTAATCTAGCTTTTAATGTAGCTTATGTGTCTTTTCTTTATTTCTCTTCTTTATTTTTAGTCTATTTTAGCTTATGTGTTTAAATTTCCTGGTACTATTTTTTATATATATACTTGTCACAAGAGTTCAATCATATATATGTATATATTATAAGTATTTTAATTGAATTTTATTAATGAACGGATCTTTTTTGTTTCTAGAAGTTGTGTTTCCTAAAGTGCCAAAATGGCTTTCATTGAAAATTTGTCATTTCTCTTCTCAAAGATATGATCCCCAAATGTTTAAGACAGACTGTTTTATACCAATAAGAAATAGACTGTAACTAGGCATTTATCGCATTGGAGTAACATTGCCTCTTTCACAACATTACTAATATTAAATTCTCTGAGGAATTAAGAGTTTATAAGGCAGACTTAATATAATTCTGTAAAGATATAGTAGCACTATCTACTATCTTGAATTCTGGAGACTTGATTCTTACTTAAAAATGAAAATGACAACAAACAAAGTGAGCTTACAATATAGACAGTGTAAATAAATATTCACCAGCTCTGAATACCTGGTAGTCCACACTGATCCTCTATGCATGAAATCCCAGTGGTCCAGGGAAACAACACATACATTAAAAATTAAATATAAGCATCTTCCATATCAGGTGCTGAAGTTTACCATCTTATTGTTAGCAGAACTTGACCTCACAAAAGACCCTTTTTCAGTCAAATGCTATGAATTGAGGATTCGGTTTCTTGTGTAATTTTCCAGCATTTCTGGGTATGATTTGCCAAAGAAGTCAACAGTGAGAATAAATAGGCCCTTTTTTTTTCCTTGGCCTTCATTCCCATACTCATCTTCTCTAATTCTTCTAATTCTTCCTTACTTCTCTAATTCTTCCTTTTGCATCAGCCATGTAAAATCTTCCTCAGTTTCCCAAATGACCTACACTTATTTATGATTCTAAGAAACAGTTTTTTTTATTTTTCTGTATCATCCTTCTTTATTCTCTCTGCCGAACAACGATCCCTTCTTCGAACCTCAAGTATTACCACCTGTCTTTGACTTTCTTTGGTAGAATTTATTGCTTCCTTCTCCTTGAATCTATACTATTGTACAATAGCTCCATTAACATTTAGCATGTTAAGTCATAATTATGTGTTATGTTTTAGCCACACACTAAGCCAAAATGTTTAAGTATTATAATCTTTATGTGTTTACCATTTATTTCAGTATCCACTGCTCAGTATCCAGGCAATGCAAGCTTTGCCGAGTGAATAAAGGAGAGACTTCAGGAAATCTACTGATTATGTAGCTGAGATATTGTGAAGAACTGTGAATTCAGGAGAGTCAGTGTCTCTAGTGTGCATGCCCTTGGTGTTGACTCTAATCAAGATGAATAATGTGCAATCCTTGATATATCTACTTTACGAAAGAGGAGCTGTGCACATTCCCAGAGTTATTCAAGTATTTGCTTGTGAATGACAAGCAGTCACTCATTTAAGACTCACTTCTACTTTCTTAGAAGCAGTATGCACAATTGTTTATTATCATTGACACACAAGGGTGCTAAGGTTGGTTTTGAAGTTCATTTAGCTAAAGAAAGAAGCCTGGTACATGTGACCAAGTAACGTTTAGTGTTAGGGGAATTGTATTTGGGGGAGTACTTTTGAGTTTGAGTAGTTATTTGAGAAATTGAACTTAAGAAGAGCCTAGAAAGAGGGCATTGAATTTAACTGGAATAGTTTAGCATCAATACAAGTATGTCTGGCTAAAAGTCTATATGTTCAATATCTCTGATTTTGAATTATCACAATTAGTTCTTCTAAATTTATATTCCCACATTAGTGTCACTATGTTTAATACTTTGGGCCCTATATGTTTCATCTCAAAATTGTTGTGATAAATATATGATATTACAAGGCTGGACTTCAATTAATTCTGAAAAATCAATAACCAGCTGTCCAAATTTTTTTTTCCTCTCTGCCCAGAAATTTGTGCTACTTCAGCCAAATCCCAATTTGAAGGAAGGCAATTTAACTATGGTTATTAATAGCCAACTAGCTCTTTAGACGGCAGTATATAGAGTTATAACGTTTACGTTGTGAATACAGAGTTCAAATTTAAAGCTTGATTTAGAATTGTATCTTATACCTGATCTGAAATTCTGTGACATGTAATCTGAATGAGGTTGTTATTACAATCTGTTTTGCTCTCAAGGCTCAGGGAGTGGCAACTTTTTCACTACCCTCAGATGTGGTGCTTTAGCCAACTAAACGTATCCTTATAAATTTGTTCTTTAGAAATTCTTAAAATAATCTCCAATTAAATCACTTGGAAAAATTCCACCCTCTCCCACATTCTTTCTCCTCTTACTTCCATTTTCCATAAATTATTCTGTTTGAGTTTGATTGCAATCAAGTAGTTATCTTTTGAAAATTAAAGCAGAGCTGCCAAGAAAGAACCACCTTGGATCAGTGTAGAGAAGACACTATTGCCAAGATGAGGCTGGGTGAACTCTCCCAGCTGAGGACTGGCAGGTGTGTCTTCCTTTGCAGAAGCTTTGCCCATCCACAAAGCAGCAGTAAAATAAGACTGATAATATTGGTTGCCGAGGTTGAATGCTGCCTTTCCCTCCAACGATGCTCAGGTCTTAATTCTTCGAACCTGTGAGAGGTTACCTTAATAGGCAAAAGGAAATTAAGGTTGTGGGTGGAATTAATGTAAATAATCAATTGACCCCACGACAGGGGGATGAGTTTAGACCACCCATGTGTATCCAATGTAATCACAAGGGTTCTTAAACGGAAGTCAGAAGAGTTAATGTCAGACTGATGGAGTCTGAGGAAGTCTCAACTGGCCTCTGCTGGCTTTGAAGTTAGAAGGGGATCACAGACTGAGGCCAGAATAGTTTCTTTCCTAAAGCCTCCAGAAAGGAATGCAGCTCTGCTGACACCTTGATTTAACCCAGCAAGAACCATATGGGACTTCTGACGGCCAAGAAAGTAAATTAATATATATTTTTTCTTGTTATTTTAAGCCGTTGACTTTGTGGCAATTAATTGCAGCATCAAAAAGAAACTTAATTTTATTCAAATTATCTATGGTTTGGTCTCCAACTTATTAAATTTTGATGTAGATCTTTAGTAGTATTTTCTTATTTATTATTCAGGCGCCTTTGTGACCCTTGCTCTTAAACTGAAGGAACATTTTCAGAGTTATTTTGAATAATTCATTTGTTTGAAAATATCCACTGAATTTATACCTAGTACCAGTTGTGGGAAACACAGAAACTTTGTTGAGTGTGAATTGGGGTGAAGGTAGGAAAAAACAGCTATAGGCTTTAGATGTAGTAATAAAATGTCTAGGAATAGAAGGATAGGACTATCATCCATATCATATCATCCATAAATGGAAAAGACTAAAGCATGTAAAACTGCAAACAACCCACCCTCTGATACGTCTGCTGTATACCCATATTTTAGGACATAAGCACCTAACCATGAATGTATTCTCCAGATAAAATATCCTGGAAGGCGCAACCAACCTACTCCAGAACAAGGCATTATTATTCTTAAAAGCCCACACTTGTATCACTCCTGCAGATCTCCTCTGTGGTATTAAGGACTCTGTTCCTTTTTTGTTGTTGTTCTTTAATGTTTGAGCTATTTTCTAGCATAGCTTAAAGGAAGGCTATATCTGTTTCAGACACTTTGACCATCTGGTTTCTATTATGAGCCTTTATGAAATCAATTCCAGCTCACTCTGACTGTATAATATCTATATACCCTTAAGTATGGCCATATTCAGTTGGCAAAAATTAATGCTCATAACTCCAGTAACCCTTTGTTACTAATGACCAGTCATTATTCATTGACCATGTGAAAGCAAGCAATTTCTATTGGTTCCAATGTGATTTCCTTCCTGGAAACTTCTCAATTTACATTTCCCAAATTGGCAAATGCACATTTGAAATTACAACTAGCCACTATGAAACTTCAACAACGATCACTGAAATCTACAAAATATCGTAACAGGTTGTGTGGGCACAGTTCAGGAATCAGAGGAATGTGTGAAGTTTCTCATTCAAACAGAAGCATGACTTTAATGATTTCTGAGGTGGCAGACATGCCAAGGCATCCAAGTACCAGGATGCTATCCAAGGCAGGTTTCTGGGGAGGAAGAACCCCTGCTGGGAACTCACTGTCATCTACAGAAATTGGATTGTGTTCTGAACTCCATGTTCTAGTTTTCAAGTCACAAATAGCTTATGGTGACAGGAAATTCCTATTCCAAGCACCATCTTATTTTCAACATTGTTAATTCAGATAACTAGAATTAGGTTGGAAGATTTCCATATTTTCTTCCATGTCTCTTAATGTTTCTTGAGAATACATTAATAAAGAATCAGGAGGCAGGTCAGAAAGTAAGTGCAATTACACCTTATTATTTATTATTCTATCCCAGGATTCATGAGAACTCTACATTAGTTTACTGCTTTAAATGTAAAGTAGTGTAATGCTTTTAAATGTACAAGATGTGGACTTTCTATATTCATCAGTTAAAAGTTTACTTATCCCAAAGGCAGAAGAGTATATATTTAGCTTTTTGAAAAAGCATTTGTTTTGGTTGCTGGGTTGGTTGGTTCACTTGGCACAGCTGTTCCTCGCAATGTAAAGGTTAATCAAAATAAGTTCTTGTCAATATGAATTTTCTCAAAATATCGCTTTGCAGTAGAAATTCTTATTCTGAATTATGCTGATTTCACATACTTGTATACCACTCAGACTTTCCTATAGAGCTTCCACAATGTTTAGATTTTAGTGGAGAGCAACTCAGTAAGAATCACTTGTGTAAAAAACAAAAATTCCTGGGCTTCTCACTGGAAATTCTGATTCATTAGGTCTGAACTATGGCCCAAGAATCTCTTTAACAGTTGCCTAGGTGATTCTTATTACCAATAAGTTGCCTAAAGATTCCTCTTCAAAAGAATGATGGTTATTATTATTTTTACTGGTTGATAAAGAAACTGAGGCAAAAAAAAATCAATGACTTCCTATGGCTTCAGGCTAGGTAGAATCTGGTTTCATTGTTCTTTCCATTAGTTGATGTCACTTGATTGTGTGTGTGTGTGTGTGTGTGTGTGTGTGTGTGAGAGAGAGAGAGAGAGAGAGAGAGAGAGAGAGAGAGAGAGAGAGAGAGAGAGAGAGAGAGAGAGGAAAATAATGAAAATATCTTCCTTCCTAGGTGTTTTCTCATAGCTGGCTCTTTCAAATATAATGTGTATGGAATCTATGTTATCATAGCACTAATTATTACTGATATGTGAATATAATTTTTGCCCAAGAATCATTATTTCTATGATAAAGCAGAGAACTTAAGTCGCATGAGAAATCCATGGTAAAACAAATGGCTTATTCCTTTTTATCCACTGGAGTATCTGTTATATACCTTACAGTGTTGGAGAATAGAGCTTCCAAAACACATTTTGGTTATTTCTATTACCATGAATTTAATATGACTGTGACACAAAGAAATGTCAGCTGGTACAATTTCCTTCAAAATATAAAGACTGCAGCTGGCTTCTTATTTTTGTCCATTCTAAAGACACTGTGGCTAGCCTAATTTGTACGGACCCATTGGATCATGCCTAATTGAGTTAATGAAGCTTTTCTGTAACAAGAACCCTCTAAAGGAAAATAAAAACAGAGAATGAAATTTCAGAATGCAAATTAGCCTAGCTTTGCTGGCTTTCACTCTCCTGGGTGGAAGACACAAAGAAAATCCTTAAATTAAAGCCAATTACACCACATAGTCAAAGATCAGGTTTACCTAAAATTGTCACCGGAGAGGTGCCTGTGTACTGTGGAGAATAGCCTAATGGTAGATTGTAGGCACATGACTCTGCTTAGGGTGCAAAAAGCTATTATTTGCTGCTGAATTCTTTTGACTTGATTATTTCAGGTGTCTGTTGACATCTTTGAGGGTTTATGGTTTTCATATCATCAGTGGAAACGTAAATTTAAAAAAATTATTTGCCTCAGTGGAGATTTACATTTATGGGTCTTAGTTTAGCTCGGTCCCTTCCCACTAAGTGGTTTGTTACTTTTGTGTAACACGTGTTTCGGATTTCTTGGTTACCTGGTGGTAAAGACCACATACAGCTTTCCAGGGCAATTGAGGTCAAGTTATTTCAAAACTAAACTAACAATGTCTTTATTTTTCTTTAGGGATATAAGAGAGCTTTTATTCTATTAAATTTAATTTGATTTTCCCCCCTCATTCAATTTTCCATTAAACTTTATATGATTGGGAATCTATAAGGAATATGATAATAGAATGACTATATTTACTAGTTTTACTCAAATTATTTTTAATTACACTTTTTCATATACACAAGTATATTTAACTACAACAGTAGCAAAAGCCAACATAAATTTATTCTCTTCCTGGATATTGAAATTAACTCAGTGAAATTTAAAAAATCCTGGCATTACCATAAAGTCAGATTTTCTTTTCTTTTTAATTGTTTAGAGGTGAACATAGTGACATAATCTGTAACTGATTCCCATACTGATATATTATTTGTAACAGGTCAAATAACCTGAAATAAAAATAAAGCATGGCCCTCGTGTCTTAATATCTTTTAGTCTCATTTTCCTTATGGGGAAAATGAAGAGATTGGACATGACCAATTTGACTTCGATGCCTAAGATTTTATATTATAAAATCTTGTATTGATATAAAATATTGAAATACATATTGAGCCCAGCATTACCGTAGGCAAATAAGTAGGAAGCAATAGAAAACAAAGGGATGGACACAGGCCTGAGGGTAGAAGCAGGACACTTGTTGTAGTGCACAGGGGCCAGAGAAGTGGTGTCTCCTGATTTACCACTTCTTCCAGAGCTATATGAAAAGTCATACTACATCTTCTGGGTCTCCCTTTTGGAATACTTAAATTGGAATGATTTAACCAAGTCAGCATGTAAGTTCTCTTGCTTTTTGGGGGACAACTGTCTTCAATCGCAGTCTAGAAGAAGTGGGACAGAGAGAACAATGTAGGGCTCCAGTATGAAGTGGGTAGGACAGACTTACAGTGGTGTGAAACATAAGAGGGGTGTAAACATGGGTTGGAGGAGACTTAATGAAGAAAAACCAATGCTGGTCATGTCATCATTTTTTTTATAACTCACAGGGCATTATACATTATTTTAAAAAAATTAATTATATGTCTCCAACTTGTTTATGAGTGTAATTGTTTACAATCAAATTTCAATCTCTGTTTGACTGATGGAGGAACCATGGCACAGCGAGGATGAGTGGGTGTATGAAATGACTGGATCTGTAACATCTTCTTGATTTATACTACGAGGATAAGGCCTACCCCATAGGACTGTTGAAAGATGTAATGAAATCATGCAGGCAAAGGACTCAGCAGTTCCTGGCACATTGCAATCATCTAATCAGTGGAATTAGAATTTTCACTTACTAAAGTAACTTTTAAAAATGACAAAAATCAATGTGGTTTAACTGAATATATACGTTTCATCCAAGCAAGTAAAGACAGCTGTGAAAAGTGACTTATCTATGTCAGGACTGTTTTCAGTTTAAGGTGGTTGGTACGGTGCCCGTGATCATGCACATGGCCATCATATGACTCAGGGAAATTACATGCCACCAATCCCTAAACAGCCTAATGGCATCTGACCTCTGTCTTTTTGCCTGGGCACTCATTCATATCTGAGACTCTCCATTCCCTGGTGAAAATCTTGTTTAAGTGCCTTAAAATAAGACCAGTCATAGAATGACTGTTGTTTAGTGCAGTTCAGTGATTAAACCTTGCCAGAGCCAAGGCAACAAAACACTGACTCTGGAGAATGAAGCTCGTTCATCATGGAGACCCAGAATTCCCTGTTCTTTTTATAGCATCATCAAGCATCTTTCTACATTTTCCCTTTATTTTCTTGTGTAAGCCTACAGTTAAAAAATTCAGTACCAGAGAGTTGATTATCTCAGTTTCACATTTTATGATCAATGTTGAATATTTCACAAGACATGCTCATATGAGCCCCAAGGTACTGAATTGTTTTCTATTATTTTAATAAGTGTGATGTTCTTTATATTTGCACACAACTTACTTGTTAAGGTTGAGGGCAGATGCCTGAAACAGTCTCTATTTGTAAATATCAGGAAAAAAATGCAAAATCAGTTAAATATGTGAAAAAGCCCAAGTGCATGAATGATAGAAGTAACTTCTTCTCTCTTAGCAATAATAAAAGATAATGTTTGCTGAGTTGCAGAATACCAGCATTTTGAAAGAAGGGTATAATGGCATAATCAGTGATAATATAGAAATATCTAGGACTTCCCCTGCCCCCAGTAACTAAACAAAACTAAACAAAAGAACACCAATATGTACTATACACACATCAACAATCAAGAGAGGCCAGGATCTGGGACACTTTCCCATTCAACATAATGGTCTAGGGCTTGGTTGCAGGATGTAACCGAAAGACATTGTTTATAGATAAGAATTCCTTTTCCCATTGATAATGATGCAAAAATAGTTACGTGATTCCTGTTTTTGGATATAGAAAATATATTTGTCATGGAGGTCCTGGTAAACATGAACTTTACTTTCTAATATGAAATTAAGAAAGTACAGAAAATAACATAATGGATAAAATCTATTAAATCCTCTGTAGTGTTGCACTTCAGATTTAAAGAAACAAAACATAGTGTGTCTATTCTTTCTTTTTACCTTTTTCCTATCTCCCACATCAGAGAACAAAAGTATCCTGATTTTACTGTGTGTTATCTCTGTGAAAAGTTTGTATTCCTAAAATGTATATAGGTGTCGTAAATAGTAGATAGTCTACTTTTGCGTGTTTTCAAACTTCACATAAATTGGCATTATAATTTACATAAATGATATTCTTCAAGTTGGTTTGTTTTCTCAATGTTACTTTTTTAAAAATACACAAAAAATACGTGGTATTTAAAGGACCCAATTATATGGAAATAGAACCACCAAATATGTAAAAAATATGTATCTATATTGAAACCTATAGTCTAAATCATTGATTTTTATTGCCTTAAATATTCCATTGAATTAATAAACCATAGTTTATTGGTCCATATTTAAGTTAATGTGTGTCTGGTGTTTTCTAATTGTTTCTGGTTCCAAACTGTGCTGCAATTGATATTTCATATGTGTCTCTTTATTTACAAAGGAGAGAAATTCTCCAGAGACTGGCCTGTTCAATTTGTGGAATAGAATAACAAAAAAGCAAAAGTAAACAAAAAGCCCTTAAACTTTACTAGATATTGCCAAATTTGTCTCTAACTGTTATTTCAATTTATATTTCCACCAGTAATAAGATTTATCTTTTCTGCATATCCTTGCCAAAATTTGGTTTTTCAGAATTTTAAATTTGCCAATCTTATAGGTGTGAATTGATCTCATTGTTAATTTTCTTTTCCTGTTTCCAAATGAAGCTGAACATTCTTCATTGGCTTATTCTTAATTTATGTTTCATCTTCAATAAATTGCCAGTTAATGTCCCTTTTTAATGTTTTTCCTATTAAATTATTTTTTCCCAGTTCTCTTTTTTCATGTCCACTGCTACTGGTAATATTTTTACCAGTGTTCATCATTTAGTAACACTTTAAGCATTTGGTAAATTTCATATCTGTCTTAAAACCTGATATTATCAAGACAGATTTGTCATTAATAGAAATGTATTTTCCCCCATATAGTGATTGTCTTGCTACAAATTTGTGGTATGGTTCAAGAGCTGTGTTGTAATTCCCCCAAACTCTGATAAATGTTCATGACTACCACACAGGAGTGAAGTCTGATCAAGTTTCTGTCTTGTTTTCACGACTCTGATGACTTATCAGTGGAATGACGAGCAAACTATTTAGCATGACCTCTGGGTTCCCATTCCGAACACTGTCCAGTCTCACTAAATATCTTATGTTCTTCCAGCATATATGTCCACACGGTGTTCCTTTCACTTAATTTCTACTCTTTCTTTACATTGTCTGGCAGATCTTTCTTGTCTATCACTATCCAACTCTTTGAAACTCCTTTTGAAGCTCTTCTCAATTCCTTTAGCAGTTTGGGTCAATACCCTACTTTGATCTGATAATACCTTTATAAAAAATACCTTAAATTCCATTGTAGTACTTTGGTCTGCATCTGTATATATTTCCCTTTGTTTATCTAGGACATAGGTTCTTTTATGGTAGGGAATATGGGTTTCTTGTTTTTCTGTCGCCTAAGACTTAATAAAATGGTTGGCAGGAACAAGTGATCAAAAAATGTCAGTATGAATAAATGTGAAGTGAATGAACAATTTGTATTGCCACTTTTTGTTGGCCATATCTTGACACAAAGAGTGGCTCATAATACCAGCAGGGGCCAGGGAGCCATGTCGTACAACTAGACTGAGAAACAACAGCTTGAACCGGAGTAGGGAGGAGAGGTGGAAGAACGTGGGGGGGGGGGCGGGGAATCATATGTGCACTGTATGAAATACTCGCTACAATTAAGTCCCAATTTATTGGAAGTTCTTCTTCCTTCCTTTCTTTGTTCTTTCTTTCCTTCCTTCTTTCCTTCCCTCCTTCCACAAGTATTTATTATGCATCTTCTTAGAACTGTATTGGTGTGAGACATACAAAGGTGAACAATATATCATCTCTGTCCCAAAATACTGTCAAAATATTTATAAATCCAGTTTAATAAATTTATAAGTTGAGATCCACAACAGAAGTACAACAAAATAGTAGGAGCAAAAGATAATGCTGAGAGGAAGTGATTTTTAAAGGACTAACAGCATATAATTTGAAAATAATTCATGTACTTTTACTTAAAATATTTAGAAAAGAAGTATTACATGGTAATTCTATGTTGGTATTAAACAATGACCACTTGCAAAGAGAACTGTAAATGGCCCTTGTGGTTGGAGAATAGAGCACAAAGTGTAACTCAGTCCTGATGTCAAACACTTTAAGATCTAGAAATACATGTTGAAATATTTTAGCCAGCGTGAGAAATCCTGATTAACACTGCTCAAGCCTTTCCACTCATTAGCCAATATCTATACCATAGGTAACTAATTACCAATATTTCTGCAATCTCTTAACCAATGATTAGAGCATTTGTTGTGTTGACAGCCTGGACAGATTTTTCTGAAAGAGGTTTTGTTGTAGTGCTTGCAATCATTGGACTGAATTATTAATCAAATAATTACTACAGCTTTTCATGTCAGATATAGAGACAATAAAGTTCGAAGAAGCACTAATATTAAACTATGTTTAATAATGCATATTATTATTAATATTAAAAACATATGCAGGACATGGGAAGCCTCCGAGCAAGAGCAGCCCCAGTTGATTGTTTAAGGAAATAACTTGTAAATGGACCTTCACTCATAGCGTCTCATGAATGCTCCTGCCATGTTTCATAGAAATAACTTCAGATGATCTTACTCAATTTTCACAGTGAATATGTGTCATGGGATAACTTCTGGCAAGACTTCAGAGATACCATTGTTTTAACATCATCATACTCAGATGCCAAGCGAGTACCCTATATACAGCACTTTGATGTGTTAAGACTCTGTGAAAGGAAAACTAATTATAAAACCCCAAACTTAATTATCAGTTGTTTTGCACTGGTATTCCACCAATATGTACTACATAGTCAGAGGGAAGGAATGAAGATTAAAACCATCCATGTCATCTCAGTTAGGTGTAGAGACTGATGTTAAAACATGATCTCAATAGAACATGGGTTCTCAAACATCAGCGTTTATCAGATTCACCTGGAAACCTTGTTAAAACATAGGTTGCTGGGTTCCATCTCTATAGTGTCAGATCCAGTAGATCTGGGGTGCAGCACAAGATCTACAATTCTAATAAGTCCCCAGTGATAGTGAAGCTTCTGTTCTGGGGCCATCTTTTACAGCCATTGCAGCTGAGTATAGGTAGAAAGACAAAGCTGTATTGAAGTTTCTTCCAGAATACAGAGAGCAGATCCTCAATTGCATTTAGGCGTGGCCTTTAAAAGGAAATAACACTTGAGCTAAGACTTGAGGGATCCCTTAGAGTCCTCTAAGCAAAAAAGAGTTGCAGGCATTCTAGGCGGAGAGGGCATATAATAAAGCAATGTGGTGTATTCATTGAACTCTAATGCAGCTCATATTCAGGGGTGCAAGTCATGCTGGGGAGAGTGGGAAAATTGAAACTAGAGAGGTTGGAATAGCCTTTGAAGGAAAATATTTGAATCAGGAAAACCCTAGTAAAATATTTGCTGTTTTAAAAGATGGCTCTGACTGCAGTGTAGAAAGAAAAT
Source organism: Rhinolophus hipposideros (assembly GCF_964194185.1). Taxonomy (NCBI): domain Eukaryota; kingdom Metazoa; phylum Chordata; class Mammalia; order Chiroptera; family Rhinolophidae; genus Rhinolophus; species Rhinolophus hipposideros. The sequence goes on from NC_138057.1 coordinate 28,751,376, forward strand.
GGATTGGATTAGTTTAGTAGTGAAGTTAAAATAGACAATAAATTATGAGGTTCCAGACTAGTGGCAGTGAGGATGGAGAGAAGAGGGATATGGGATGACTCAAAAGGTAGTGTCAATAACAATTGGATATGGCCAGTAAGGAAGAAAAGTCACTGAAGGTATTTTCTTGATTGGCCTCTTTGTTTGTTGGAGGTGACATGTATTGAGATTGGGCCTAAAGAGGATGGGATATATTTGTGGAGGTTTGATGGTAGGAAATAATTTATTTTGAGATTCGCTTTGTCTGTGAACCATGCAGTTAGAAATGTCCAGGAAAGAGATAGGGGTATGAAAATACGGATTAATTTGTTGCTGTATTAGCCTTGCTATAGATGTAGATATATCTAATAGAAAAATATCTATATATTATTTCTATCAAGACACAGAAACAGAATCACACATAACCGTAATTTAATGACATGACCTCAATCTACACAAATTATGTTTATTTTGATTTTACAATATTACGTAGGAAACAACTAAGCTCTGAAAGCTTAAAAAACATTGGAAAGAACATAAACTATAGTAGATAATCATTAAAAATTCACACCATGACCATAAAGCAATCATCATTCCCCCCCCCCCTACAAATATCAGTGTGAGTTTATTTTGGAAGCTTGCCTGAAATGTAGAGTTATTATTCCAGTAAGTTGGAAATGGCACTATAACAAAACTTAATATCATGTTTACAGTTATTACAGATATTGACATTATTTTTTACAAACATAGAATCAAGAATCGCTGCAGGTATCGCATGCCAACAGTTGGTTGAAAAGTGTGCACATTAATATTTAAGAGGAAAGAAAAAAGCCTCCTGTAATCTCCCAACATTTCAGGATTTGGTATTAGAAAGCTAGATAAATAATCTGTGCAAATATTATCCTCCTCCAAGCCGCATGCATACTAACTATGATCCATTACAACATCTGGGGATTTAAAAGCTGTTCAGGATATCTCATTTGCAAATGTAAACTGTCCCATGTTATTTCTCTGCAGCACCTTTCCTGTTTAGCAGAACTAAGTAATCCTGGAGCTCAGCCCTACAAGGAACCATCCCTAGCTGAATCTTGCATCCTTAGTGCCTAGTGCATTGTTTAGCACACAGTATTTTTAATAAACTTTAGTTAAAGTTCTTACAATTTAGAATTACTACATTTATTGCAATCATTTTTCATTTATTTTTGCAACTTAAATTCATTTTGAAAAACTGAAGTTTTTTTTTGCTTTTTGAATTATTCTTGAGCAAAAGTATGCTTACTTGTTTTTTGTTGTTTTTTTACATTTCAATGGACATTTTGAGGACTCAAACACTTCATTCTTGTTTCATTGCAAACAAAAAAGATAAGTCTCTTCTGCAGCCACATTTTTACAAAGACATCAGTCCAGATTGACACTGTCATCTGGTATGAGCAGTTGGGTGGGGACATGATGGAGTAGAGTAGAAAGGATGCTTGTCATGTGTTTTGAAGAATTAAGAGAAATTCTTGATTCAGCAGGGAAAAACAGTTCACCAGTATATACGAATGTCCATATTGGCTCTTCCACATAGAACTATTTAATGAATTTGCTATACTTTTAGAATTGAATCACCACTTTTTCTTTGAAAACTTCAGGTAAAGATTTTGGGAGTGAGGAGAAAGTACAGGAACATTTCAAAACTGGAGTGTGTTTGTTCCGAGAACTACATCCAGCAAGGCCCTGCTTGAAGTATACAAATGCATAATCATCTTCTTTCTCCCTCTCTCATGCACCCATGAGAGTTACCTTCCGGGAAAATCTACCTCACTCTTGGTAAATGAGACATATATTAGTACTATACGAGTAAGCACCAACTTTAAAAACTTCATACTATTAAAAGTCAGAGACCTACCTCTTTGCAACCTGAAAAAATAGAACAGGTATTCATAGAGTACAAGAACAGTTCTATAAACCCTCAGATGAGGTGTTATCTATTTATAACACTTTAATAAAATAGATGACCAGATTATTCTTGGACTTTATTGCCAAGGTTGGATTAATTTGCTTTTACTTGTCTTTATGGAACATTGATTTTCTAATTAACAAAGGTACTTCCTCTCTTGGGCATTCATATTCTTATTTTTCAAGTTCATTTTTAAATATGTGATTACTTATGGAAATCTGCATATCACTTCATTTTATAAGTTTGAAGTTCAGCAGTGAGTCACTTAAAGGAGATTCGCAATTAATTGAGCAATTAATTGAGTTTTAATAGCTCTAGGGGAAAAATGAAAGTCTGGCCAAAAATGGATATTTGTTTCACAGAGTGGAAAAAATAGAAAAAACCCACAAGAAACTGCTTTGAGCTCTAAAGGTAATAACAAAATATCTGGAAAGATTAAAAAAAATATTCTCTCAGATACTAGCCTTCCTTCTGCTATGTGAAAACACCTAAGAAGTTGAATGTTCCCTGGGTGCTTTTAAACTGCTGAGGTTATAATGCTGTCGTGGTCATTTTATTATTTAATACCATTTGGTATTATTTAATTAATTAGCCAGCAAAGTTAAGGCAATTTTTAGGTCCTCCTAAATATTGTCATCATCAATTAAAATGTCCAGACAAATCTATTGGAGGAGGGGGCAATATTTTGACAGCTATAATAGTACCATGTTTCCCCGAAAATAAGACCTAACCGGAAAATAAGCCATAGTATGATTTTTCAGGATGACATCCCTTGGACATAAGCCCTAATGCATCTTTTGGAGCAAACCTTAATATAAGACCCAGTATTATTTTCGGGGAAACATGGTAGAAAATGTCTAAATTGAATACTTTTAAAGTTACGCTTTCAGGGGAGTGCAGTCATCTTGATTGACAATGCCAATAGGGTATTCATTATTCTAGCTTACTATCAGTTTATTAGTATTTTAATAATGATTTTGGACATTTTTAAGCAGCAGCTACTACCATTTTCTTTCAGTCTTCTCTTGAGATGGATTGAGACACGTTTCAATCAGAAAGTCTAAAAGCAGAAAGGAACAGTATGTCCTCAGCAGTGTTTGTAGTTGCTACTGGGTTTGCACAGGAGTTGGGATGCAGTCTGAAGCATTAATAGAATGTGATAAAATGGTTTTGTATTGAGGGGGACTGGAGAAGTTCTCTAGAACTGCTACTTTAGTCAAGTAACTCAAAGATGAGGATGAATGATTAGTATCACCATACTCGCCCCTAAATGAAAGTTAAAATATTCATTAGAGAAATTGTTTTCTGCCAAGTTCATGCACACATGAATTCTAAAACTATTCTACCTGAATTGAAATATAAACACAATGTGAATATTACCCCATTCATATTTTAATCATATTGAACAATAGTTACAGAATATTCTGCATATGTGAAAAATGCAGAATTAATAGCGATGTTTCATAAATCCTACTAATGCTTTTTTACTAATGTGGTACAAATTATGCAGATTTTTTTATGGGAGAGAGAAGAACTTTTTATAATTTCTATATTAAAGATAGAGGAAGTAAAACAAAGGCAATTTTCATAAAGGTTAGAGAGATGGTTAATAGTCAAGAAAGATGGCTCCATATATTTTGAAGTGAGATAAAATGCATTTAGTCTGGCTTTTGGCCAGTTTCATTGTGATTTGGCTAATTGCCATGACCGAGGACAAACTACCTTTGAAGAGTGCCCACATCTCCTATGCTATGATTCATCTCCTAACACTCTAGAAACTGAAGTGTTTTTTTTTCATTTTGTTGAAATGGTCTGGTATTTCTAGATTATTTCTGAATATTTTCTTTGTCATTTCATTTCTTGCATAAATCAATTAAACATATAATGGAAATAAATATTCATATCTTTAGTAGCACCAATAGTTTTCTTAAGTTGCATAAGGACAAAAACAATTATATATAACGCTTTAAATTTGGGGGAACCTATTTTAACCTAATAATAATAATAATAATAAACCAAGGGTATTAACAGAAGTAGCAACAACAAAACAAATAAAAGCCAGGACTAGCTACATAATTTTAAGAGACAGTTCAAAATGAAAATGTAGAGCTCTTTGTTCAAAAATTCTTTAAAAATTAAAGATGGCAACAGTAGAGCATTAAACCTAGCATGGAGCCCTGTGTGGCTGCACTGGTTGTACACCCCTGAAGCAAGTCCTGAGTAAACCAACTCGTATGAAAAATGTATCCTCACCTGTGGTCAAAGAAATGCAAATTATTGAAATGTTGCTACAGATTTGCCAAAGAATTTTAACATTAAGTTAGTATGAATTACATTTTAATATTTAATTTGATCATGAAATTATCAGCATGTTAAAATGGCAACCCCCTGTTGCCGTCCATTCATGCCTACTCTATGGTCTTAGAAGTAGTGATACATAGAAAGAGTCCTAAAATATTCATATCCTTTGACTTGATATTTCTAGCCCTAAAAATTTAAACTACAGAGATAATTCAATAGATGCCAAAAGATTCATGAACAAAAATATTTAGTGTAGGGATTACAATAACAGCAACCAATTCTAATCAATCAAAATGTACTCAATTAGAATAATAAATTATGATCATCTCACAACTTTGAATATGAATGCACTTTTAAAATGTTATCCTTAAAATATGTTGAAGCTTTGAAAATGTTTATGATATATGTGAAAATAGCATCATGCAAACCAATGTGGGCAAACTGCTATGTTTAATAACTACATAGTATAAAATACATGTAAAAATGTAGGAAATATGCAAAAGACAATAGATAACTCATGTTAGATGATGGGAATGTTACTATATTGTCCTTTAAATATTTTTTTCAAGCGAGGGAGTGACATATGTGATTCAATAAGGGTCTTCTATAGATTTTTATCCAGAGGTTTTTACTAGGGTTTTTATCTAATTTCCTACTAGGTTTTTATCTACTTTGTTTTTGAATGCCTCCAGTAAGGATGACTCAAGTAACTTTCTGAGCAGGTACTGTGTTGCCTAATTCTCCTTGCAGAATTTTTTGTGATGCCTGATTTGAATTTCTTCCCTGTTTAAATTTAAACCATTACTCTTCATTTTGTCATTTTATTACTATTTTAAAAATATTTTTTATAGTTTTTACAAGTTCCTCGTAATTGTTATTTCCCTAAGTGAGGAGTTTTCCTGAAACCATTTCATGGAGTAAGTTCCCCGTGGATGCAGGGCAGAAGTCTTGTCTCTCTGATGCTATTAAAAAGCAAAGATCTTTATCCTCAGGTCATAAACCTAGAACTTTTTATGTTAAGAGGGTATCATAGAAGATTTGGGGGAGGGTTTAGTTTTGTGTTTTGTTGGGTGGAAGAGACCTTAGAGGTTCTCTCCTGACTCTTAATTTTATAAATAAGGAAACTGAAAGACTAAATTGTTGGTTAAAACTACACCTAATTTGTGGCTAACTCAAGAGTTCAATCCAGTTTTACTGACATCCAGAACGTTCCTATTATATTTAATAAATGAGCTCATTGAATACTACTTGTACCTGTTTATAAATTATGTGAAAAAAACATTTTGTATTGCAATGTGATCCTTAGAATTGTTGAATTTTGGTTTTAATTTCTGTATCACCACTGAACACTTTATTTTTGTTTCCATCAACTTCAGTTCTTCCATAATTTTATTCCTTCCTGTGCCATGTAATCGGCCTTAAAGAGACCATGACCAAGAACTATTACCAGAAACTTTCCTCTCTTGATGCTCTGGATGAATTTTTCCTTTATGTTGATAGAATCTTATCAAAGCATGTTCTGGGAGATAATGGGCAATTCCCTCAACTTCTAGAAGCAGTTTATTTTTACATTTTCACAGGGTCGAAAGCTTTACTATGGGAACACCTCGCAACTGTTATTATTAGTTCCCCTTAAAACAAAACAAAGTGAAGGAAAGAAAACAAAACTTGCGCTATCTATTCATCAAATGACTGGTTTTCTAAATCTAAAACTGAGGTTTTTAGGCTAAATTATAATATGACTTAATTGTTTTTTATACACCAAAAGGGTAATACCCCTCTTCTCAACAACGTATGTGAAGAAAACATTTGGTTTTGAGTTGATTTTCATGTTTATGTATGGATATTATAAGCTAATTCCTCAAGGATGATATTTGTAGTATCCTACATGCCAGATATTAGAATTCTCAATTTTTTTTTCTTCTGTTTAGTTTCCTGATACTTAGATGTCTGAAATTAAATACACTCCAGAAAGTGGAGTGTAACTCTTTCCTCTAAAGCTTTGTTTTTCTTGGAGCCAGCTAACCCTGCTTCTTCACTCGGGAACATCAAACTCCTCTGTATTCCTCAGGCAGAGTTAGAGAGTGAGAGGTAGACATAGTATTAGTAGGAAAACCTTAAAAAGCGAAGTTTACTAATGACATGAAAGCATGACTTGTTCAACTTTAGTGATAAACACCAAATGGGCTTATTGCTCAAGGTAAAAACTGATAGATGGAATATGCTATGGAAACCCGTGCATACCTGTGGGCGCTCTGTGGCAGCCCAGTGCTTTTACGAGAGAGCTTGGTGCTTTTATGTGTTAGCCTGTGGAAACGATTCCACTTCTGAAATGCTTCAAGAGTGTTTAAGTATAATGTGCTTTGTACTGCTTGCCTGGTCTGTACCCTGTAGAGCTCAGTGAGCCTATTCAGCTTGAACTCCATTTTATCTAGCTCTTTATCCATTAATTTTCTCCTGACCTTGGGCATAAAATATACGTGCTTTTGATGCTGTGGTGCTTTGTGCAGACAAAGAGGAATAGCATTACCTATCCATCACCATTATGAATGATACAGCTTAAAACAAACACAGGTCAGAGACAGATATTTTAAGAGCAGATTTGTATCGATTCCATCACAACATTGAGCTAAAAGGAAAAGAACTCTGAGACTTTAAATGATGAAGCAAGTTTTGACAAATAGCCACAGTCACGCCATTCGACTTAAGAATGTGCCTCATGGGAAGTCATTGGTAAGAAAACAAAATTTGTTACTATTATTAAAATTTACCTCCCTCAAATGTATTTATTACTATTCTTTACACAGCACATTAAGCATGAGTGTTTTCTCTTTCTCAGTGTCTCTGACTGACTCTTGAAAGTTGTTTTGTTAGGAGAAACCCAAAAGCTTATTACATTCCTTAATCTTAAGTTGTTGCTTTTGAAATATTTAAACTATGTTTTAACAGTAGGAGATGGCTAATTTGGTTGTCAATATGCTTTTGAGCACATCTGTTTAAGATTTTGAATGTGTTTGTATTATGGCAAATAGTGTGTTACTGAAGCATAGTGAATTATGATTAGTGTATTTATTAGCACCATTACTATAAATAATCTCAGTTTAATATAAAGTCCCACTGTTTAATATACTAATCACATATATTATCAAGTTATGTAGCCTTAACCAACTTTCCTAGTTTTTGAGATTCAAATGGACTAGGTCTCTGCTATAGAGATAGTCAACCTGGTTCTTATAAGGAACTGCACAACTGAGGATAACACGTATTCATTTTACTGCAAATGTATTTCAGCTACTACTTAATTAGGCAAACAATGTTTTTGTGTTGTTTTTTTTTTTTCCATCTGTCTACTGGCCAAAAATAACTGTCCAGAAAATCCACCAAAAGAAAGGTTTATTCGGGAAAAGAAAAAGAACTGGTCACCCAGGAGTGGGTGAATGCACGCTTGTTCCAACTGGCCACCCACGTGCAAAAAGCCCCAAATCTAAGATGGCTTCTTTATTTACTAGCATCCCTCCCCCTGGAAGTTACCACAAAGTTTAAGAGGAGGCCAGGACTAGAGAGTTTACAGGGGGCCCAGCTCCACCCATAGTCCTCCCAGTTCTAGGATTATTTTAAGATGCCAGTTCACTTTTATCACCTCTAGTGATCCACTGTATTACATACGCAAATGTTGTTCTTATGTCTGAAATGATACCATTTCCCCGAAAATAAGACCTAGTCGGATAATCATCTCTGATGTGTCTTTTGGAGCAAAAATTAATATTAGACCCGGTAGTATATTATATTATATCACACCCGATCTTATATTAAAATAAGTCTGAGTCTTATATTAATTTTTGCTCCAAAAGACACATTAGAGCTGATTGTCCATCTAGATCTTTATTTCCAGGGAAACACGGTAGCAGATAGTTAGAGAATAGATGCTGGAAGAAAAATCATATCAAGTATCATGCATATTTTTGAAAGTTCTGAAAGAACAAAGGAAGAAATCTATTTTTCGGAGAGGTAGACTAATCCATAATGTAAGTTTATTTTCCTGACAGAGAGATGGCCCTATGGAATATTTTGTAATTTAACCAAATGGATTGCTGTTTGACAATATATTTTAAAAGTTTTCATCTAATATTATTACCTATTCCTGTCAGAGTTATGGTGGCAAAAAGGAGTACAACAGACTTTGTTTCATTTATAAGTATGATGTGACTTAAAGGGTGCAACTACATATTTATCTAGTAGGCATTTTTAATGCAATGGTGAATCTGAGTCTCTTTAGGATAATGATCTTCTGGTCTCAGTAGTTATGTTTTCAGAATCCCATACGGTCTCTCCAACCTTCAGTATTGGATTGTTATAAAGGTTCTAAGGAGTAAGTTATCTTTTAGACTTTTTCTAGATTTAATGTATTTGCACTTAATGTCAGTAATAAACACTGGAAAAATACTGGATTGCAAGTCAGAGGATTACTTCTGGGACTGATCTGCCACTAGCCACAGATGAGTTGTCCTCTTGCTTTCATTGTCTTTACCAGGAAAATGCAGGGTTGAACCAAATCACTTACTCCTTCATTCCTTTCTTCCTCTTCTCTTGCTCTCCCCATCTTTGCTCTCCCCATCTTTCCCTTGTATATAAAATAACTACCACCCTGGGTTTTTTTGAGAATTAAGCAATAATGTATGAAAAGGGCCTGTCACAGTATTTGGAATGTAACAACTGCACAGCAAATGGTAGCCACACTTCCTTCTTCTTTCTCTCTTCTCCACCCATCTACATATGTTCTTACCAATACTCAAGAGACTATCATGTGAAAGCACAGAACCAAGAGTATTATGAATCATTTGCAAAACCTGTCCTGAAAGTGTTCATATTCTAGTGAAGGGAAAACAACAACAACTTCAACAACAACAAAACGGTTTACACAGATTAAATTTTTAAGGTTAAATTTCTTGTAATGTTAATTATTTGGACAATACCATTGTGGGCCCAAAAAGTAATACCCTGAAATCACTTTCTTTAACACTGGTTAATTAAATTTTATTCATAGACTTAAATTGTACCCATAGGATTCGATGTTGAGAAAATCAACTTAATTGGTTGTTTGCTTATATCTTATTCATCTTAAAATTAAGGTCAGTTCCAAAGCCTGACTTCAATAAATCTTCAATGTTGTCAATATTATGTCTTACTAATAAGCAAAGTGTTTCTTCTATGGTGGTAATAGTACATTTATTTTTTGAACACCTACTAAGGAAAGACAAAAAAATAAAAATCAATCCAAATACATTAAGTAAAATCCCTCTCATAACTAAAATTATTTTTTACATTTTCTAGATTAAAAATAAATATGTATTTTTAAAAAGCCAAAAAATAGCTGCTATTTTTTAAAGAAAAATATACCCTACTAACAAAAATAAAATTTAAGTATAGTGGGCTTTATTTTAATATAAGATGATAAGTATTTAAAGCAAAGTCATGGGATATCACAAAAATCAAGCTATCTGTAACCACAGTGAATATCTGATTGAGTCTGGACGGCCCCATGGTCAAAACCACACAAATAAGTAGTTAAGATTTTGAGAAGCTAGGAGGTGAGTTACTTGTTCTGATGCACATTTAGAATTCCTGATTTATGGCACACAGGAAAGGGTTCAGGATCCTGGGGTGAAGACATGTGGGCCCACTGTTCTGATCCTTTCTTTGCCTAGCATGCTCATTTAACGCTGTGGTAGGATCCCTCACTCCCATAGGGCTTCAGCCTCATGGAGTTGCTTCTCTGATCACGGGGGAATCCTTTTTCAGGAGTAATTATATGCAGACACAGGGATGATATTTTATTGCAAAGCTTCTTGGGTAGACCACCTTATTCAAGTCATGGCCTTATAACTTATCAGGAGATGACTAAAAAGGAAAAGCAAAAAAGCAGGGTGGGGGAAATGTTTTATTGTCTTTGTTAGATCTCCAACTGTATGTGAGAGTGTCGAACCCTCTGGGTTACTAATAGTATACTGTTGTAAATGTGTAGTGTAGTCAAATGTCCAAACTTTTTACATGTTGGGTTTCCAAAAAATAATATAAAATCTCTAAAATGTATGTCTACAATATTTTATATATTCTTTAATTATATTTGCTAATCATTCAATCAGAAATAACATTTGCCCTTATAGTAGTTTTCCATCTTCATTTAATTTTATGAATTGTGTTAACCTATGTTGTTTTTCTTTTACTCGTTGGTATCTGTGTTTTGATTTCACTGTTTTTGCTTATTTTTATAAAACAGTAAGGGAAAAATGTTAATAAAAGACATACATGGTCACATATAAAGTATTGTGCAAAGAAGAGCTGCCCTGTAGGCAGCATTACAGTTAGTGAATATTATTAGATGTAAGAAGCCTTTTGTGGTTCAAGAAAATTGTGTGTATAAAAGTTGAAAATATGAAAGTGAAAAGCTGCCTGTCGTACAAACCAATGACAGACGAAACAAGTCAGCTATAAAAGCCTACTATGTAAAATAGACAAAAGTAAGGATGCTTTTGATCAGAGGAGGGCGGGATGTTCTTCCACTGAGTCTCCTTTCCCCACTGGGGCAGCTCCAGGGTGTTACTTCTTATTCTGAAGCTCCACAGAGTCACTTCCTGAAAACCCTTCTTTTGTCTGTGCTGCTTTTCTTCTTCTAAAGCAATCTAAAATCTATACTGGATGAAGCTTCAAAATATTTTTAAGCACATACATGTAAAAAACCATCATAAATAGTCATGAGAGATAAGTACTTGCTTCCCGAGCTTTTATCATCAAACCCATTTCATTCTCCTACACTTGTTTCTGAGTTGATTTTTAAAAAGGTTTCCGCTTATTTAAAGCAGTATCTTTAAGTTGAAACATCATTAGTTATCAGTAGAAAATTAAAGATCAACCATTCTTAAAGGTAGGACTATGTTTATGTAATCATATGAACAAATTTACTGAACTACAAAAATCCGTGCAAGAGGCATGATATGGAGGTGATGAAACAAGGTTTAGTGTGTTTTAGGCATCTAAAGCAAAGATCTCTTTCTATTTTTATTCACTAGCTTCACAGTAGCATGTAACATCATGAAAATTTGTTTGCTTGGGATAACTCCTTTTGTTTTTGAAACCAATACATCTAAAGATATAAGGAGTAAGAAACTCATCAATTCGGGCAGGGAAGGAAGGAAAAAATTAAGAACAAAATGTAAATTGATTAGTGTTTTTTTTCTAAAAAGATATTTGATGCAATTTTCAAATATATATGTGTGTGTGTGTGTGTGTGTGTGTGTGTGTGTGTGTATATATATATATATACACATATATATATATATATATATATATATATATATATATATATATATTTATTTATTTATATGGAAATATCTGCTCTGTATGTGGAAGTTTCCCAAATCTGGGACTCTGTATACAAGAAAATGTCAGAATAGTCTGTTTTGTTAAATTTTCATCTTGAATTTATAATTAAAGTAGAAATTTTACGATGCTTCTAATTAGTAGCACTTTGTGTGTTTTCTTTTTTGAAACTAACATCACCCTTAAGTAAAAATAATAAGCAAACTTTCTTTGAAAAAGGAGATTCATAAGATCTTATCAGGGAGTATTTTTAAGCATTGATGGCTTTAATGTCTCTCTCAAGGATATTGTATGACTGCTCAGTTTTGATAAATCAAAAAGAGTGAATAAGCCAAGTTGCAAGGTGTGATTCTTCTTAATTTTTATTCTTTGAAAATAAATTGCCATCAGATGAAGGGGACGTCAAACACACAAAAAGGTTGTGGGGAAGGGAGATGTGTGATAATTGGTGGGCTCAATTCTTTTTTCCAGTTTTTATAGGAAGTAACTGCTCCTTACAAAGAAAGAGCTTTTCGAAAGGAGAGGTTAATCAGGTTTTTCTCTTTGCCTGTCTATAGCAGAGGACTACAGACATTTTCATTTTACCCTTAACTTTTACAGGTTCATAATTTTAAATAGGTTGAAGGTAACTAACAATCTGATAGAATTTGGGAAAACAGTCTGCTTTCTTCTGCAAAATATTGCTCTTGCTGTTTGTAATTCCACTATCATCGCTGTTTCTTATGGAAGTTTTAAGGATTGAAGCGTTAGTAACCCTTGGGGTGGAAGAGATATCAAGTCCTTATTAGAGAATACTTGAATAAAGTTGAAGAAAGTTTCATGTAAGTGGGATAAAATGAACTCTAGATGGAAGAGAGGTGCTTTTGGTCTGAGAGAGGAGGCCTCTGGAAGTAGACAGGGAAGTATCTGGTAGAGAAGGTAAAATGTTGCCAAATCATTGTGTAGAGTCAAATATGTTTCTGAATTTAAGCTTAGAAGGCATTTTCTATATAATAGAAATGGCATCAGTGTAAAATATTAACTTTTCTTCTGAATCGTGTGGAAAATAGAGCCTGTTCTTTGCCTCTGAAATAATAATAATAATAATCATACTTGGGGAAAACTCAGGTTTACACTAAAAGTTTTTATTTGGCTTTTAATTCAGAAGTTATTAGCATTAATTATTATAATCAGGTTAAAAATAACCTAGGTGTCTGATAATGGTCTAAAAAAATCAAATCTACCTGAGACACGTAGCCCTGACCTTTCTCCCCCTCTGTTCAAGCTGAGAATCAATCTGGTGTGTTGTCTTCTTTGTGTTTTACCAAAGGTTAATAATCAGCCTTTCAAAACCACTTGGTTCAAAATCCATTTAGACCAGATGTCTCTAGAAGTCTAATTACCGATTTTTTCATAGGTGGTTTAGGAGTGATAAGAACGAAAGTTTCCAGAGAGATGAAGACTAGGTCTTTGCTATTGACAGATAATGTACAAGTTGCTGCCGCGTTGCTTTGAAGCCACTGTTGTCAGAGAGAAAAGGAGAGGGGAAGGAATCTTCCATCTTATTCATGGAAATCCTGGTCCTAGTTTAATATCTTTGAGATTTTCAGACCCAAGTATTAACTCCCCATGATGTTGACAAATGGAATTTACTCTAATTGAGCACCGCTACCACGTACAGAACACTTGTATGTAAAATATTTTGCTGATTAAACAAAAGCCTATTTTATTTTAAAATTATTAATGATTTAGTTGCAATGTTTTGAAAATAACATGTTCCTGTTTCTATTTTAATGGATTGTCTGTAACTATCAACCATAAAAAAGGTTGGAAGTGAGTTTTGTTAAATTTCCATGAAATGGAGCTCTAATTTCTAAATGTGTAGTCACAGTGATGACTGCTAACATCTTGGCCTTCAGAAATGATTAATTTAATCATTTGTTTGTTTATTTATTTAATCATTCATTCAAAAATGTCATAGTATACTAGAAAGAATGTTGTGCTTAGAATCCAAGGACTCATGCCTAAATCTTGATTCCATGAATAAATGTAACTTAGCTTGTTCCTCATGTCTTATTTATAAAAGGTGGAAGTTGCATTAAAAATAATCATGATTTCTTCCAGCCTAAAAGTTGTATGATTCATTCATTTGTTGATCAATCATTTTGAATGTGTACTATGTACCAGACGTATTGAATTGAGATTTTTTTTTTAACCTCAGAGAGCTCACAGTCCAACACAGGAGATATCACATTAATGCAAATATTTTTATTTATTCATAAATTGTTGAGCAATCTCTATGGTGCTGATACCTAGCAAGGTGCTAGAAATAGCATAATGATGGAGGTAGCATCCCTTTCCTCAAGGAACTCAGTTCAGTGGGAGATGTTGTTTTCCCAGGTAATCATAGCACCTTTAATAAAGACGCAGATGTGCTTGTATTCTGGAAGCATATGGATGGCCCAAGCTCAACTGGTAATGGAGATGAGGAGGAAGTTGGGGAAGACTTTTTTTGTTGTTGAGGAAGTGATGCCCCAGCTTGGTCTTTAGAGAACACTTGTATGAGGGGAGGGGACAGGATTGTGGCCTAGTGATGATATTTGGGACAGAAGAAATAGAATGAATGAAGAGTAAGCTCAGGTTGGCAGAACAAATCCGTCATGAATTCATCACGAAACACATCTGCCTTGCTTCGTGATATTTTTTCTAGTAGGTTTTTTCTTTCTTTTTTTTCTTTTGAATCAATGTGAAACACTCTTTCAAAAGTCCTCATAAAATATTGTATCATTTGGAAAAGGGAGAAATTACAGCTAGGATAAACAGGAAAGACTTATTGAAGAAGGTAGTGTTTGAAGGAGGTGGTTATATAGAGTTTATATGAGGAGAGATATAGGAAATACACTCGGAGAAAGGGAATTCTGGGTGATTAGAAGACTCAAGGCAGGAATGACGTTCTTACCAGAAGTAGCACCTGGAACTGAGATGACCAAAACAATCTCCCTAAGGAAGTGCTGAGACTGGAGACTTTGAGAAGTCTCTATTAACATTTGTCCGCTGGCGTCCCAGCTTTGGAATTTTCAACAGGAAGGGGCTGGAACTATGTTTTGTAATCACTTTCCCACTTAATATTTACAGTTTCGAAGGAATGTGACTCCTGAGCTTGCCAGTATGTTTGTTTTTTTTTTGTTTTGTTTTGTTTTGTGTTTTTTTTGTTTTTTTTAGGAACATAATTGAAGAAAACAGGACAGGCTAGGCTCAGCTATTCCTAAAGATTCCTAAACAGTGTTTTTTTGGGTGGACTTCCTTCTTAAAGTAGAAATAGACCTAAGCCCTGGAGCAAGCAATTTTCCGAAATATACCCCTTTTCATATGTTTGTAACCGTAGTTTTAAAACTGTCCCTGCCAAAGAGAGTGCATTGGTCTATAAATGAAACTTGCTGTATATATATTTTACATTCAGTGTATTTCTTTTCAGAAGGGGTATTTTCAATTTCTGTTCCAGTGGTGATTTTGTTTTATATTCAGTTTTCTGGGAACACTGGTTTATAACCTTCACATATATGATCTATAATCCTTCAAAACTGTCCTAAGTTTCCTGACATCTCATAAAGTCTGTCTCTTTTTTTTTTGTATGCAAACAACACTTGCACTGAGACTTTCTGTTTCTGTAACATATTATGGTTTCAAGAGGTATATTTTTTTCTATTAATGCTGTTAATGATAAAACTATAATGATTAACTTGCCCCAATTCTTTATGTTATGCATTTCAGAAACTATGAAACCATGAATATTAATGAGTCATAAAGCTGAAATATTTTAGGATGGGGTTAGCAGTTTAAAATGATTGAATGGAAGAAGCTAAATATTCTGTATTTTTTCTTTTTCCCTTTTGATGACTACACAATTCAATATATCTTATTTATGGAATTTTTGTTAGGTCAAGCATAGTATTCCCCAGTGTGTTTAAAAACAAAGCAAAACAAACAAGCAAGAAACTATTTTTATTTTCTACATTGTGGCACTATAGATTTAAAATATAAAGTGTCAAGGAGAGAAAAATGTGAGAGGAAAGTGCTTCCTGGAACACTACCCATGCTCAGGAATTACATTTTAATTTCAAGTCTAATGCAACGTGCTGCGCTTAATATTTGATGAAAAAATGAATCTCATCCTTTTTTACGGGTAATGAATTAATAGCTTATTACTTAAGCAACCAAATGTGGTTCTCCAACAAAAATAGTGGTATAGGAGACTACTATTCTAGGAAACAATCATGTTAAAATAGCAGGCGGGTGATCACAGGAAGATCTATAACTTCAGGGTACACATCTATATGTGAAGAGCTGTCATATCTGGCAGTGAGAGCTCCCAAGTGCTGCAGTCCTAGCCCTTCCCTCACCTCGCCACCCCCCATGTTAATATCACCATGGTTTCTTGTGCTCCACGCCACTGTGGTTAGCTCAAAACTCAACTGGCAGGGAGCCGATCTCACTGCCACATTCTGATCTTCCTCCCTTATATTGACTCTATTTCTGCCCTTGTAACTAGCTTCAGAATTACTTTCATTTGAGGACATTTTTCAGTGAAGAATCAGTTATCCTTTGAGAGACAAGTTTTGCCAAAGGTTTTTATTCAACCAGTTGCTAAATTTTGCTAATCTCATGATTTTTCTGAACCTTAATTTAACACTTATAAGTAGAGAATAGGGAAAATTAATATGTGTAATTGGATATTAGATATTCATATTGCTAGACTATTCAGATATGTTTTTATATACCTCTTCAAAATCTTCCCCCAGTAAGCAAACACACTAACCAACTAACCACTCATTTGGATAAATACAACTTTCTAGAGATTCTTGCCTTGTCAAGAACAATATGACATGACTTGACTGTGAATGTTAACTATGAAAGAAGAATCTGTTGAAACACTTCGGTTGTGTGTGTGTGTGTGTGCGTGCGTGCACGTGTGTGTGCTTATGCATATAGACACACACATATATAATGTGTGTGCATATATATATGTATATCTTTATTGAGCTATAATTGATGTATAATTGCAAATATTTAAAACTGACAATTTGATAAATTTGTTATGTACACACCTGTGAAATCTGTAACTCCTTTGCAGTCCCTCCATTTTGGCCCTCCTTATTCTAGCTTGGCCCCCAACACTCCCCAGACAAATACTGATCTTTCTGTCACTGTAGATTAATTTCTATTTCCCAGAATTTTATATAAATAGGATATACAATATGTACATTTTTTTGCCTGGCTTACATTAAGCATAGTCATTTCAAGAATCATTCATGTTGTCTATATTAATCATTAATTCCTTTTTATTGCTGAATAGTACTCCATTTCATGAATATATCAGTTTATCCATGCACCTGTCTTGTCAACAAGTGGTGCTAGGAAAAGTAAGAAAACACCCAGACACACACCAAAGAAAAGAAAAAGAGAGAAAAAAAAAAGAAAGAAAACTTTAACTGCACCTTGTACCCTATACAAAAATTAACTTATAGACCCAAATGAAAAAAAAATACAAAACCACAAAACTTCTGAAAGAAAGCACAGGACAAAATCTTTATGATTTTGATTGGGAAATATTTTTTAGCTACAACCTCAAAACCACAATCCCTAAAAGAAAACATTAATAACATTTGAATATCATGAAAAAGAAAAACTTCTCAGACAACAGTTTAGTCATTACCAGAGGGTAAGAGAGGCGGTGGTGGTAGAAGAGGGAAAAAGGGTCAAACATATGGTGATGGAAAGAGAACTGATTCTGGGTGGTGAACACACAATGCAATATACTTGTATAGATGATGTACCATAAAATTGTACACTTGAAACCTATATGATATTACTGGCCAATGTCACCCCAGTAAATTTAATAAAAAGAGACATATTAAGAGAATGAAAAATGTCAAGTCACAGAGTTGTGAGAGGTTTTTTTAATATTTAAATTTTAAAACTTACAGAAAAAAGTACAGGCAACAGTATAAATAATATCATTATGTAATTTTTTTAGAGTTTGGATTTAGCTTAAAGTTTGGATAAACTAAGTAAATGGAAGAATAAGAATTGATAGCCCAGATAATGAGCCTTCCGTGATGTAGGAAATTTCTGTGAATGCAGAGTCCTGTCTTGTGAAACCGAAGAATGGAGAGGCAAGGAGTTACAAAAGAGGATAGTTTATTAAAAGTAAAGAGTCACAATTCTCAAATGAGAGGGGGTCCCGACTGGGTTCCCAATGTGGGACAAAAGCTCTTATTCTTATATCTTTTCTTGCATGCTTGAAGAAGGGAGCTGGTACCTTCTAATGGAATTTGTCTATCAGGTTTGCTCTGTTTGTCCATCCTGAAGGGATTAATGAAATAACCCATTCCTATTTATCAGATCTGCTCCGTTTGTCCAGCCAAGAGGGATTTACGAGATAAGTTATTAACCTCATGGAGCCATTACATTTTGTCCCGGAGTGAATGAGCTTTTACAATCTGGAGTTTCAGGATATGGCTACCTTTCTTTATTCCACTAGGAACCTTTCTGTCTACCTAACAACATGCTAAGTGACCTGTCTCATCAGTACTTCTCACTGTGGAACTATTCTATCAAACCTGTAATGAATTGATTGATGCCTATAGGAAATTCTATTAGTTAACCAAAATGGGAAAATGGGGAGTTCTCTGTCACTGTCACCAGTTGGGATGGATGGAAAGATAGATAGACAGACAGACAGAAAGACAGACAGACAGACAGATAGACAGATATAGATATATCCACCTTGAATTTTCTCTTGCTTTAAATTATGTTTGTTTCCTCTAACAGCAGTTGTCTTTGGTATAGTTTTTTTCACGATTTTGTGGTTCAGTGGTAGGTCCTTCAGGAAACTATGCTAACTTTAAACCATAGTGGCCATACCTGCATTTTTCTAAAATGCATAGCTTTTAAAGCAGTTGTTGTTTTGCCAAGCATTTAGTGTAAGCATTGAAAGAATTTAGAATATTTAAAAATATATACAAAGGGTGCAATAAAAAAGGGTGCATTTTAAGAAAGGAAAAAAATTGTACTAAAATTGTAATACTCAATATATACTGATATTATACACATTTTAAGAAAGAAAAAACTATAAAAATTGTATCAATATATACTGATAATAAAAGAGGAATACAAGTCATGTGTGTGTGTGTATATATATATATATATATATATATATATATTTATTATTATTATTATTATTATGATTATTTTGGCACCCCTGGTATAGATTTAGGCATTTCAACTATTATCCTTACCATTTACAACAGCGTCAAAACTGCATTCCAATCCTGGGTTAAAAAGGAAGGTTCCTTCCTAAAGACTTCGTAAAAGTAATAAACTCTTGAAATGTGAATTCATGTATCACCATGACTATTATAGTATAAAAGGAAAGAGAACCTTCGCATCTTTATTGGCACTTGGACAAAAGAGCCCTGAAGCATTTATTTATCATCTGATTCCTATCAATAGTAAACTGAAAAGACAACAAAAGACAGATCCATTTATCTGTGGAGATCTCCGTCTTAAGCACTGGTTAACACTGTTTTGAAGAACATGTTATGCTTTTTTATTGGCACTACATGATAAGTGCATCACTGAGAGAAACCACTGCTTATCTTCACGTCTGTGAA
The DNA here is from genome assembly GCF_964194185.1 of Rhinolophus hipposideros. Lineage (NCBI taxonomy): Eukaryota > Metazoa > Chordata > Mammalia > Chiroptera > Rhinolophidae > Rhinolophus > Rhinolophus hipposideros. The sequence continues at coordinate 28,770,666 of NC_138057.1, forward strand.
GGGTATTGTTTGTTTGATGGTTAGAGGGGAGGAATACCTACAAAAGTACTATCTTTCCTTAGTATTACTATATCACCTGACTATAGTTGATTGAATGACTTTATTCAGCTCTTTTCCAGGGTTATATAGACACTCATCTACACCTACATATATCTTGTTCCATTTAATTACCCGTTGATTACTCTTAAAATGAAAGAGCCTCTATGGTACTGAAACAGTATATATATTTAATGAATATATAATGAACTAATTATATACAATGAATATATAATGAATACATATATATATTTAATATTATATATTAAATATGTATATATTTAACATTGATATTGACGCCTACCCATTTAAATTGTTTCTGTCTATATTACCTAGTTTGTTTTCTTTCATACCCCATTTTGCATTTGGCCTTGCTGTCAACAAAGCTTTAAACTTTATTATATACAAATGCATGATTTACTTAGATTTTAAAAATCCTTCTCATCTTTTTAAACTTGGTGTATCTACATGTAGAGATTATAACTTGTTGAACTGAGAGTTTACAAAATCTGTTTAATCTGTAATCCTTAAAAAGCAGAATAGTACTTCTTTACTTGTAAGGTTATGCAAATTAAGGCATGCTTAAAACATAATCCTTTCTTCAGAAGCAGCATCAGTTTTGAGTTAACATCTCCCTTGATATCCGTCTCTCTTGCTTGCGTACCGCACATAGACTTTTCCTAAGAATTTCCTATTAATGTTATATGTCAGTTGAAGATAGTAGGGATAAAATCAATGCATTATTCCTTTTTAAGAGTTGCAGAAAGGTTGTCAATGAAGAGAATTCCAGAGATTTGTTAATTGCTGTAGGTAGGCAGAAATACCTTATGAAGCTTTACATTTACATTGGAAATGTATTTTGAAAATCAAAATGACATTCTTTAAAGCTGACTTTTTCTGGGGCTTGTGCATTATATATGCGAGAATTCCACCTATGAGCACAGGTAGTCAGCAGAGGTGTTAGTTTGAAAAGTGATTGAGGGATTTCTGTGCAGGTATAATTTCTTATTTTTTTTTTTTTTAAGTAAATTGGGATTGTATCACTTCGATGAGAATAAAAAACAATTTGGTTTAAAACTAATAGAAAATGAACAACTTAAGTTAACTATAAGGCTGTTCATAACCCCATTCCTGTGATTCTGATTTTGAAAGCAGTTGTACCTCTTATGAACATTATTACTAAATCACTAAATACCGTATCTTGAATCTTTCCATATTTAAATGTTTCATAAAGCCCCAAGCACTATGTTGTGGCCATCTGCATTTCATTTCAGTTCATCACCGCATGTAAAATAAGAAAACGTTATAAATGAAGTTTACCCTGTTTTGTTAAAATCGTGTCAAGCCCTCACAAACTCTAACGTGAGCGGACATTGACAACAGCAAAAATAAAATGATACACATTTTTGATTAGACATCAGATTTGTACAATAGCCCAAACCTGCTGATTTGCTAGGTTCCCGGCTTCATTTTCAAAGCAAATGGAAGTCTGTCACAATTTAAAAGGCTATTTCTGGACTCTCCATCAGAGCCGGCCTGAGGTTGCACAGGCTATTCAAGGTTTCTGGGAGCTGCTTGATGGAGAACCTGAGGTTAAAATGTAGTATGGCTCTGTGAGACTTTCATGCATGGGTACCACAGCCAGGCAAGGTGGAAAAGAAGAGAATATGTTACTGCTGCTTGGATACGAATCCCTAGTAGGGAAATAGTACAGATGATTCAACTCACATTTATTCTACCTGGCAAGACTGTATCAAAAACAAAAAGAGAAACTACAGGGGATGAATTTGAGGCATCCTTACGTTGTCTATAATTGCTAATTATTGATCCTAGGAAAAGGATGAGTTTTCAACATATAAAGTTCCAAACAGTCAAACTTCGGTAGGAGGAAGAGATCCGCTTTCTTCGTCCTTCCCTTTCTTCTTCTCTCATTTTTAGCATTGCCTTACAAACATTTCCATTATTTCAAAATTGGTAGAATAGCCAAGGGTCACTTATTTACTACAGCAGAAATAGTAGATTAATCACACTGATTTTCTTTTCAATAATCATCCTTAATAAACTATAAAGTGTTTCCTAAATTCAAAATTGAAGAGGATAGTGATCTTTACTCATTTTACTAGCTTTCTTGTCATATATGTGTACACACACACACACACATATATATGTACACACACACACATGTTATAAATATATATTTTTATATACACATTTATTAATTACAAAGCTTAATTTTGTAACTAGGGGAAAAATAAAGATTTTGCCTCTGAATTTTTTTTTAATAAAATGGACACTAATAAGTAACGTTTGGCTTCTAATAACAAACCAGGCCATTTATAGAGTTCTTGCTACATGTCGGGCACTGCACTAGTCTTGGGCACCCTGTTCACTGCAGTTAAGTCCTCTTGCATGAGTACTGATGCTTCCTCCTCAGGCCCCTGAGTAACAGCAGAAACCTTCCATGGATTCATAGCACATGAAAGGCTAATATTTGCCATGAAGTAGGTATCTCTCTTCCTTAGTTAATGCAACCAAGCTGCATTACTCTGTTCACTTTTTTACACTGTGTCCCACTCCCTGTAGGAGCCCCTTTCTTTGCTGCCCATCGTTTCCTAATCATCTACTTCTGCTATAAGCTTTGCGGGTATGAAACAACCAATACATTATTTTCTTTAATGGAAGAATGTAAAGGTATATACGCATAGAGAGACGATAATGGTCCCCTTGGGACTCTTGGTTGGCCTGTCTTCCTAATTCACCTGACTGCTTACCTTAGTATGTCAGTGACAGACACAGGTTCCACTCTGTGACCTGTTCTATCTCCTGCAGCCTTCTTAGCAAACCAAATGCTTTAAGGTTTCTCAAGCTTGGACCCTTATATATTTATACCTATCGAAAATGACTCCTACATTCTAAACCACCAACAGCACACATAACTAAGTGTATCGTGAAAGTGGCCTCAAATATATTTGAATCCTTATATATACGAAAGTGGGATTCCTTGGACAGGTAGGAAATGAATGAGTGCTTTAATAATTAAATGCATATTTGTCCCAATAAATATAAAGAAATATAAAATACTTATATGTATTCATACAGATATATAATTAGCATTTGCTGGCTAATCTGTGCCTTTAATGCAGTTTATTTTGTTGGTCTTGGAATATCTTTTATATACTATAATTCATTTCTAAGGATTAAAAAGCTGTTGATTCGTTACCGATAACTTTTTTTTTTCAGTTCATACGTATCACACATTGAGCCACAGACTGTTAGAAAAACATTTATGGTTAAGTTTATATTGGGTGCTTTGCAACAGAATTTCAATTTTGACCCATAGTGAGTAAACAAACATGGCCCAACTTAGTTATGACATATGTTCTACATGTGGCAACGTTGAATGAAGCTAAGAAACCAGACATATATACGCAAAACGCCTTTAATTTTGTAGAGACTTTCAGATACATTTTTAGCTTCCTTGGTGACAAGAGTAGTGTAAGAATGACAGAAGTCGTAACCAGGGTGAGAGAGCTTGCCTTCTATTCTGCAAAACATTGTAACTGCCCAGATGTTTTCCCAAAGGACAGCATGTTCTTTCCAGATCAGCCAAGACACATTCTTTACATCCATCTGTTCGTGTTCCACGTCAGAGTGGAGCTGTCTTTCCAGCTCTGCGTCTTCCCTGACCCACTTCTGTATTTCTATGCTGCCCTGAAGATGGTGATGAAAAGTCTACAGTGGACCTCGACCTGTGTCAAGTGGCATGCTTTTTCAGTGTTCTGATTTTTTGCTACCCTTGTATCCATCTCCACTCTGAGTTCAAGGCTTCCCCTGCATGTGTAGACTCTCTCTCTAGTACGGGGACAGGGTATTGTTTCCTCTAACTTCAGATTTATTCACCATGTCACTATCCCTGCCTGAACACTGGGAGCTGCATTCTCAGTTGTGTCTGGAATAGAAATAAAATCCTACTTTTGGAAGGTGTCCAAAGGCAGGTGATGTGAAACCAGATGGCAGCCAGGCTTGTGATACTCTTGCCAGTCAAAGCCAGTGCTTCCTCTGAGAAATTGGGGTTGAGGATTTCACATCAAATTCTCGAGGAGGAAATCCATGTGGATTAAAATAAAAATCTTTCCAAAAATCGGCATACCGTAGTAACATCTTTTACATTAACCCTCACCTTGCCAGCCCATAAAGCATGTGCGATTACCAAATAAGTCCATTGCTCTTTTTCTCTTTAAGCCTTAAATTTTAGAGAACATCTGTATTCATTCTGGGAGTTGAATATATCATAATAGAAAATATTATTTTTATGTAATAAAATTTAGCAAATTGAAAGCTACTGTCTTGAAGGACCAATGATACAAATAGATAATATATATAGATATAGATATAAATCTCCAAGCAATTGGATTTTTCAATAGTTAAGTCATATACTATTGGTATACATATACATAGGTGGGAAGAGATGTCAGTTTCATAGTGGTGGATATTGATTGTGAGTCAACTTATTCTCCCTACACTAAAGCCTGTAGTTTTTTTTTTTTTTTTTTTTAAGATACAAAAACAAAAATGCATTGGTGTGTTACAAGGTTTGTGGACTTAAATGAGCTTCATATATTTCTTTAGAACTTAATCAGGTCATAATAAACAAGTATTTGTTGGACACTGAATGAATTCCTGTCCCAGGATTAACTTTATTTCTCTTTATCTGTAAGATTATGTCTCAGTGAATAACTAGTCATCTAAATCCACTCAATAAATGTTGCAGTTGTATAGCCTGTCACTCAATGTCCATATTTCAAGCTGTTAAAGAATAGGTGTCACCTTTGCTCTTTTGGTGGCTTTTTTGTCAGTCAAGCCAAACTACTTCATGCTTTTCTTCTAGAGTGTTCACATACCTCTCTGAGTACCCTACACATAGTACTCTCCCAATTTAAGTACCTTGACCAAAAGTTATTCATAGCCTCATTGAGAAGGTGAACAAGAAATGTATTTCTTCCTCTTTTTTTATATATTTGAAAATTGTCTATATTAAAATATATTTTGATGATATGAAAACACAAGAAAAATGATCTTTTTACCCCATTTCTAGCAACACTAGGTTTTTCTCTATTCTTTGAAAAGTAACTCAAACTATACCCATTAATAAAGCTTTACTTTTGTAAACCGTCCTACCTTGGCTATAATCTGTAATCTTTTTCATCTGTATTTCTCAGGAGCCCCTGCCGCCTCTTCCTTATAGTATGCATGCCCCATCTCTTTAAGTGAGGGTTTTCACTTAACTGAGAATTTTCTGGCTAACAATAAGGATACACCTTATTAAAACAGTCAGGTAGCTTCTCTGAGCCTATTAATACATCATAAGAATGAGGTGTCTTACAGGGTTTTGTGGCTATTAAAAGAGATAATACATTTTATAATGCTCAGCCTTGTATCTGTCATAAAGTTACACCTCAGTTCCCCTCTCCATCTCTTTTCTAAATCTGTGTCTTATTTATCATGATTTTCTCCTTGTAGGTGGTACAGTGGTTTGCATAGAGTATGTGACTAGCAAATGATAGATAAATGAAGGATTGAGATAATTAATTTAGAATGGAATTAATGCATTCCACCCCCTTAACCCTCCAGAAGATAAGTTGAAATAAAGTAAAATGCTTTACACCAGGTGACTCAAGCCCACTGTTTGGGTTTTTCCAAACTGTTCAAGGTTAGAGCAACTCTACAGACTATTTTCTGCTTTCCTAGAGGGTTTTTTTTTTTTTGTAGTTATATTTGTTTTTTTGTCTTCTATTATTTCTGTAAAGAAACAGCTTAAAAAAATTGTGTTGTAGCATTTTTTAAGTTGCTTGAGGATCAGAGTTCAGTTGATATCTGTGAAATAACGTAATAAATTTGTACAGCAGGCAATTTGTGTTTTTTGCCCACTTTTGGCTTATGAGAAGATTAACGTGGCAGCCACGCTAACAATTCTCCAAATTCTGTGGTTCACTTGGACAGGTATTCTGGTCTGGGCCAGTTTGACTGATAAGTACTGGCTCTCTCACACATCAGTGGTCATGGGGCAGTGTTACTGTTGTCTACATAATGGTGGAACATGCTTATTTACATGTCTGGGGCTTGGCAGTCAATTGTTTCTGGTGAACAGAGGCAATGGGTCCACATGTCTCTAGAAGTCTTTTTCTCACGGTGGTCGTTGTAGTGTTCACAAGAGCAATCTCAGTGCTCAATTACTTGCTAAGTATCTGCTGGTATCACATTTACTAATGTCCCCCTGTCTAAAGCAGGTCATGAAGCCGATTCAGATTAAGAGTTTACAGCCATTTCAGTCTACCACAGAGGGAGGGCTTACTATTGCTGTGTTCAGGTTTGGCTCGCTCTGGCCTCCAACACTGTCCATGAACTTCTCAGAGAAAAATAGTCTTATTATGTATTCAATTCCTGCCGTTGCACGTGCTGCTCAACCCTTTCTCTAGTTGGGATTCCTGTGGCTTGGAGCTCCCTTTAGCATCATGAATTCTTCTCATGAAACTGCAAGAACTTCTCAGGAACTTATCTGTAACTTCTGAAGAGTACAATGAAGTGGATTGATGGGAATGCCTGCATCTGCTTTCCAGGCACTTCAGTGAGACTTCTTTTCTCAGCACTCTGGGCGAAAACTGGCTACCAAATCCAAGGAATGCAAGTCATGTCATCTGAAAAACTGTCTCATCCTGGTCATTGCTGACACAGCAGGAAAAGAAACCTTCTGCTATTCTTCCTTTTGAGCAGAAACCCCAAACTATACCAGGATTTTCAGTGAGAGAAAGAACCCTGCACTTCATTGACCATCTATTGATCTATTGACCATCTATTGATTGAGTTTCCTTTCTCTCCTTCTCATCTAGAGATTAGTGATTGATTGGCCCAAGGGATTGAATTTGGGATTCCTGGGGTTGTGATCATTCATAATGGTCAGTTCTGTCACTTCTTAGAAGCCCTGCAAGGAGGTGTCTATTGCCGTCACTTGGCAGTTCGTCGATAGCTTCCTTTAAAATAAGTAGTAAGGTAGGGGTAGGGTATTACCACTAGTCTTCAACAATTGATATACAATCAGCGAAGTTCTACCCAAATCCAAATCCCAACATACATTATTTTATCTACATTTCTTAGTTCAACACATGGTCTTCCTTTATTTAGAACAGGCTGGCTGGATCCCACTTCCGGTTTGATCTATACCAGGGCTTCTACTGATTGTGTGTCAATGAAGTCTCTCTCTGCATGTTTATTCCAAACAGAGTTGTTGCATCGAGTGGCGTTCAAAGTCAACTTTAGGGAGATCTTCATTATGTTTGGAAAATGGAATTATTGTACCTATAAATTCTTCAGAAATGTTGTTAGCAATTTCCAGGGAAAGCCAGTTAATGATTTTCCTTCATAGTGAAGTGATTGAAAACGATCACACCATCTCCCACACAGGTTGGGATCTGAACTCATAAAATAATCTTGTCTTGCATCCTTGTTAATCTTTTAGGAATCATTAATCTTTGTGTTTTTGTTGTTGTTATTTTTTAAAGAAAAGAATGGAAAAAGAAAAAAAAAGATCTTTCATATAGTATGTAGTCTATGACCTATAATAATGAGGGTTTTAATGTTGGAAACAGCAAATTGATGTGATATGGAACATACAGGGATGGAATTTAATGGATTTAGATTATAAAAACTTCCATATTGAATGTCAGTTGATGGACAACAATCATATAAAGCAGTAATTTTCTTATGTGGCCTCTAGACTTTGAAAAAAGGTTAGTGACAAAATATGTTTTTTCTATGAATCAAAGGCTCAAGATCTACAGAATTTAACATCACTTAAGAAAGAGATTCCCAGCAATTGGAAAATGTACCTTTTGGAATAATTAAGAAAGAAAGAGAAAATGCTCCAAGGGAATGAGATATCTGCTGAGCAAAACCTACCCCCAAGTGACAGTCTTATTAATTATGGTTTTATAGGAACTTTGTTATCCAGGTATCAAAGACATGCCAGGAATTAAGTTTATTTACCCTTACTTTCAAGGCAGAATTGATATTTGCTATTGGTCATGGTGAATAATTGTTATGGCAGCTACAGAATGAGCTAGCTATCAAAGGCAAGTCCGTGAAGCAACATTCTTTTCATACCCTGCTGTGGTGCTGCTGTTTTCTTAATTCTCTGATTTAAATGACTTGATTCATGGCTGAATTAGCCGAACATTTGACCACTACTTCTCAATGTCTTGGGTGTTCTTGTCAAGAACTCACAAAGTCAGCTCTTTCGACCATGGTAGCCTGTGTATTTTTCAAGAACTCTTACAGCTGGGTTTTTATACTATAAATTATATAATAACTATTTCTTATTTTTCTCTTTGATAGGGATTTCGCTTTAGTGGAGTGACTGAAAAATATGGGATTTTCTTACAAGGGGTACTATTCTTACCACACATTGTGTTGGAAACTGTGTTTTTCTGTAAACATATATATGAGTGGGCTAGAGTGGATACAGTGTCAGGTAGGGCTTTAACTCACTAAAATGTTAATTGGGCTTAAAATACATATTTGAGAACCACTAGTTGTAATATAGAATGTAGAATATATTTTTGATTTTGCTTTTTACCTGATACAATGTAAGGAGTAGTGGTAAATATTTACTATATGACGTATCTCCTTTTGAGCACCATACATGCTAAAATTGGAGATTTGAAAATGCCGTGTTTCCCCCAAAATAATACCTAACTGGAAAATAAACCTAGCATGATTTTTCAGGATGACATTCCCTGAACATAAGCTCTAATGTGTCCTTTGGAGAAAAAATTAATATAAGACCCAGTCTTATTTTCCGAGAAACAGGGTGCATGTATTAGAATGTAGACCTCTTTTTGTAAATACTTGGACAGTATACAAGCTTTCAGAACATGAAGAATACAATTTTGTGTACAGAAAACTTAAAAAAAAATTTTTTTAACAACATAGTTTGGGCTTTCAGTTTTTCAAATTACTGAAATTACAATAAAAAGTGGAGAGGACATCAGTTCTCCTCAACTTTGAATGATTCCTTATTATAGTTTTTGCTTTGAGCTTGGTTCTGTTCAAGTTAATCACTGGTACTTGTATTAGTTTTATACCCCTAAATTAACTTGACTGGCCGTTTTGAATCTCCTTTCAGGTGCTTCACATGGGATTAGTATGTGAATGGAGCTCTGAATATAGTACATTGAATGAGAGTATTTGAAACGTTGGCACTTAATTTGCATGAGAACATGGCTTGAAGCAAGAGCTAAGAATAGCATCCTTCTTTTGGAATCAATAAAAAATTTTTAAAAGTTGGCTTTATATCCTAAGTTAATATTAGAGTTATTTTTGTTTTCTGGATAATTTACAACTTGACTAATTTTATACTGCCTATTTAAATAATTTTCTTTTGAGTTCATTTTTCATTTATCTTTATTGTCTCAAAGTTTACATTGTGTTCTCATATGCCCCTCCTTACAAGGCAGATAGTCACACATTTTTATCTATGTTTAAAGTCTACAACCCTTAAAATGTAATTACTATTATCAAATGTTTTGTTACTTAATAGAAATAAGCCAAAATGTTACTTTATGAAAAAAATATGGTTGGAGCCTTTGCTAACAGTTTGCTTCATTACAGACAAAGTAAAAGAATTCTATGTGATATAATGAGTTAAATCTATACACAACATTAGTTATTAAGGAAATTATTTCATCATGCTAAACCCCTTAAATGTGTTTATTTCTTATGTTCTTCTCGCTCTAAAGTCTCCTCTGTGATTTCATCCATCCACGTGATTCCAACTCATTTTCACATGAATGACACTCAAAAGTGTATTTCAAATATTTCGTTCTCCCCATGTCTTTTTGCATAGTTTATATTAGGTAATGTCTCTGTGTACTCACCACTATTCACCAAAGAACCAGCAGACTATCACCTTGAGACGTTTCCCACAGTTGTTTCCCCTTAAATAAAAACGAGTACTTCCTAAATCTTTGGAGCATTTCTCCCATGAGTATCTAATTCATCTCTTCTACTCTGTTCTCAGGAATTGTATCCAAACACAGACACCATCATCTTGCATTAAAACAATTACAGCAACCTTCTAAAGGATCTTGCTCTTTAGCCCCCACCACCAAACTCCCTTGACACAGATTGTGTTTTAGAACCTAAACAGTTTCCTCTTACTTTCTTGGTTCAAAAATATCCGGCTCCATATGTCCTACCAAATAAACTCTGCAATTCTTCCGGGTTCTCACAGCTGGACCTAATTGAACATCTCTGCATCGTGCTTCAACATACTTTCCCACACTGTCCTCCTAACCCATCCCTAAACAAAAGCACGCCACCAGAGGCCACACTACACACTGAGTACACCATGGATTTAATCTTTCTGCACCTTGATCATACTCTCTCCTGTGACTTGAAGGTCCATAACACATTCTTGTCTATGGGAATTCTATTCATGATATTAGACTGGGCTTCCCTGACCTCCAGAAAAATTAATTACTCACCTCTTTGTGCTCCCTTCACAGTTGGTTCTTTCACATATTTCCTTCTGTTCATATGCATATGTTTCCACAAGACAAAGTATTACTTAGACGTTTATCATTTATGTCCATCACACTGTGTGAACCCCCTCCCCATCCACTATTCCTCTGACATCACACAGAGCCATTACATTTCCACTGTCTCTATTCCTAATGGTACTCCACTTCTTGTAAGTATATACATACATATGTATACATACATACATACACATACATATATATGTGTGTGTGTGTGTATATATATATATATATATATATATATATATATATATATATATATAAAATTATAGTTGACATTCATTATTGTTCAGCTTCAGCTTCAGGTGTACAGTGCAGTGACCAGGCATCTACATCATCCCTGAGGTGGTCTCCCAAATGGGACAAGTGTTCATCGGATACCCTACAAAATCTTTACAACATTATTGATTACATTCCCCAAGTTAATTTTCAAAACCACCTGGCTATCTTGTGGTTACCGACTGTTTTCTAATCCCCTCCCCTTCCCCCTTATCCCCACCCCTCTCCCATTGAGCAACCCTCAGTTTTTCCTCTATGTCTCCAAAACTGTTTCTGATTAGTTCATTCACTTATTCTTTTCTTTAGATTTCACATATAAGTGAGATCATATGGTATTTGTCTTTCTCTGTCTGACTTATTTCACTTAACATAATGTTCTCTATAGGTCCATCCATGTTGGTGCAAATGGTAAGATTTCTTTCTTTTTTATGGATGTGTAATACTCCATTGTATAAATGTACCACAGTTTCTTAATCCACTCATCTACCAATGGGCATTTCAGTTGTTTCCATGTCTTGGCTATTGTGTATAGTGCTGCAATAAACATAGGAGTGCATAAAGTTTTTTGAATTAGAGTTTTGGATTTCTCCAGACAGATACCTCGGAGTGGAATTGCTGGATCATAAGATAGTTCCATTTTCAGATTTTTCAGATACCTCCATACTGTTTTCCATAGTGGCTGCACCAATCTGCAATCCCACCAATAGTGCACAAGGGTTCCCTTTTTTCCACATTCACGCCAGCACTTGTTGTTTGTTGATTTATTAATGATAGCCATTTTGACTGGGGTGAGGTGGTATCTCATTGTGGTTTTTATTTGCATTTCTCTGATGGTTAGTGAGGTTGAGCATTTCTTCATATGTCTGTTTGCCATTTGTATGTCCTTTTTAAAACTTTTGAGGGACTGTTCTTGGAGCCCTCAAGTCTTAAACAACGTTTGATGTAGAGAGTCTCAGAGTGTTTGACAAATGTTTGTTAAATTGAATAAATAGCACTGCTGTTTAATGTGTAATGTGAATATAATTTTCTGCTAGTAACATAATAATGTGTTCTATACAAACATGCTGAGTATGTTATATATCTTTAGGAGATACATGATTTCAATTTTATTATGGGCTGAATATTTTAATTAAAGTGATTTATCTGAAGTAGAAAAAAACCCCACTTAAATCACTGTGTCATTTCATACCTCTCTCCATCTTTTTTTCCTTTATTCCTTCTTTAAAATTAGTGTTCACAAAATCAAAGTGTTTATGTTATACTCTCTTGGAAGCTTACTTTAATGAGTTTGTGTTGAGATTATCATAAATGAAAGTAACTTAAACATTTCTCACAGAGTATTGTGGGCAATGTGGATTGATTTTTTGGATGTCTGTTGACATCTTGGCAATCACCTATTTTGTTCATTATATATTTTTGAAAGATCTGATTTACAATATTTATACATTTGTGTCTACTATAACCTTCCTTCAAAGGGATATAAAATTAAGTTATAAGGAATACAAATAATTTAGCTATGATGAGATCAAATGCCATGATGGTGGAACAAGAAAACATTGCAGTAAGATGAGTTAGGAATGAAGTTAGAACACATGGCATGGACTTCTTTTTATGCCTTTGCTAGAAGTAGACCACAGTTCTAGCTTTAAATTTCTGAACAGTTCTGGAAATGAAAAAGAGTAAACCTGTGACACAGGTAACCAATGTCCATAAAATAAAAATAAAAACAAATCAGTTCTTCAGAAAAAAACAGACAAATATCATCACTATTCCTGAGACTGAAATCAGGGGAAAAGTATTTCTCCCATAGTTCTTCAGAACAAGGACATTGTCATGTTTAATGAATATTTTCTGTGGCATGTGCATGTTTAACCATCTTCAACTACATAGGATAATAGCTTATTAAAGTCTCTCAGTGTAATCTAGGGATAATACCCCAAGACAGTTCAGTAGAACTTGTTTTCCAGTAAATAACAGAAAATAGTCCCAGTTTCTGATCCTCTAGATAATCAATTATGTGCATTGGGTAAAATTGAATTTTTTCAGCTAATTATCCATAATCATTTCTTCTCTGGGCAATCTATGATAAGTTTTGTCCATCACTTTGAGGTAGGGAGTTCCTGCTGTGGATACATGAAAGGAAAACTGTGCAGTTGGTAAGTGGAATTTCAGATTTTAAAATGATCTGTGTTAAGGCCAACTTTGTACAGAAAACTAAGGAGGACAGTAACGTGTGCTTGGATAGGCCAGTCACCATCTACACTGAGGTGGACAAAGGGAGCACCCATAATTTCAGCTTGAGTATGTATGAAGTATGGCAGATCTCTTCTTCAACAGGATTAATGGGAATTTAAGGAACTCCCAATCTACAATCCATAAAGTATAGATATAATAATTTGAACCTGAAAAACTATTAAGAAATTATAAGCAAATATCCATTTCATTCATTAAATTTACAACAAAAGACCTCCACAATCCCATTTGAACCTGTAGCTGTGATTAATCAGTTACAATATGTGAACTTTGGTAACGAAATGAGGTAATGTCTATATAGACTCAGCCACTGGAAACGGTTGATCTGCATAGCCATTTTTTTTCCTTTTTTTTCTGAAAATCACTGTGGTTTTATAGTAGATGCAATCCGTTATAGTTGACTCTGTTCTCGGGCATAGTATTGTATATTTTATCAGAATTACATGGTTCCCCTGAGAATTATCTCATGTTCTACAATTCATAAATAATTTTCATGAGAAATTTTCCATTTAATATCTACCTTTTGAAGAATAAGCCAGAGGAAACAGCTCTTCTCATTAACACCGTAGGGATCCTGGAGTCCAAGTACCTCTGATGAACTCTGCTAAGAGTTAAATGGAATAACTAAAAGTCAGCTGATTAAAAACATGTCACCATATGTCTGAACAAACAGTAAATTTCTTAAGAGGGGTGGAATATAAATATTAAGACATATTATTCTCCCTACTGGGAAACAATAGATTCCAAATATAAAGAAAGAAATTATATCTGGGAGTGAAAGAGAGGTAAGGGTTGACCAACTTAGTCTTAAATGTTTCAATACTTATTTTTTCTCACATCCTAAGAAAGAAACATTTAAAAACTATGATTATATGTGTTAGAATGTTCTTAAATCTTTATCATATTATAATCCACCAGGAAACTATATCCCAGGAAGTTTTTGTTTTGTTTTGTTTTCTACAATCCTACTCACCATGTTTCAGAAAAATAGCTTCGGCTTTGGGAGGAGGATATGTCTATCTATATACCATGTTTCCCCAAAAATAAGGACTAGCCAGACCATCAGATCTAATGCATCTTTGAAGCAAAAATTAATATAAGACTCGGTCTTATTTTCATATAATAAAAGACCAGGTATAATATAATATAATATAATATAATATAATATAATATGATATAATATAATACCAGGTCTTATAATTAATATTTGCTCCAAAAGGCACATTAGAAATGATGTTCCAACTAGGTCTTATTTTCAGGGAAACATGGTATGGTCTATATGCATATCCATATCCATATCTATATCTATAGGTAGATATAGATATATGATCATATACCACCTGAAAATTACAAAAAGAAAAAAAGAATATATATATATTCTTTTTATATATATATATATATATATATATATATTTATACATATATATATATACACACACACACATATATATACATATATACACATATATATACATATATAGGCTTTATTTATATATATATAGGCTTTATATATAAATATATATATATATATATATATATATATATATATACACATATATAGGCTTTATTTATATATATATATAGGCTTTATATATATATGGGCTTTATTGTGTGACTTAGCTGTTATTACCAAAGGAGTAAATCTGTCAGGATTCAAACAGCTCAGTTCATGTGATGTGTGCAATAGGTTCTCAATATATGGAAGTGCACAGGCCTTCAAGCCCAAGTCACCAACACAGGGATGGGAAAGGGGGACTATGATAGAAAAAAATAAATGAAAAGGTCGTTGTCTCACCGGGTCAACATTCTTGATTACATTTTGTTCCTCTGAGTTAATTCCTGAAAAACCATAAAATTTGCGCATTTGACTATAATTTGCCCATGAAGCTTATCAGGTATATTTCACGAAGCTGTATTGCATATAATGTTTATAACAATAAACACTTAAATAGCATGAGTTATTTTAGGGATCAATGGCTGAAATATGCATCCTCACCTTCTTTAGTGAATGCACACACATTATTTACTCAGCGGCCTCATAGCCATGATCACTGAGAAATTGAAGAAGCATCAATCTTGCCATAAACATGAAAACTATCCACTGTGCTGTGGGGAGAACAGTGGGATATGTTGGCTTTCTAAGCCAGTGAATTCAAAGCTGAGAAAACGTTTTCACTTGTCAAATAGCTGTCACTTTATTAAGAATTAGAGATTGTATATTTCCTAAATTTATAACAATATGTCAGTCTACAAGTATTCCAACTAAATGAAAATGAACAACTCTGGGTTGTTTTCAGTATGCAAAAAAAAAAAAAAAAGGTTTATTTTTTTTTTATCCTGTCACTGGAAACTTGTATTTATTTAATTGGTATGTAGCATATTAAAATGCAATAGCCATGAATTATCTTTAAGGGAATTCATAATGGCATGTCTTCATAGGAATACAGCTGAGCTTTTTTTTTTTCCCTTTTATTCAGGAGACTGTTAACGATGATGCTCTCATATGTAGTGAGTGTCTTCTCTGGATAAAGGGAAACTACTCTGGCAGGCTCAGCTGTCTTCAGATTGCAGGAATTGAGCTGTTGTTGGGGAAAATGGATGCAAATCCACGGGCATCTCCATCCCATCTAGACTGTGCCAAGGGAACCCCTGGCACATCCCACGTGAGAGTACTGAACTCACGTGTATGTAGGCAAAGACAATCCTTTCTTGCATATACTCTGAGACAAAGCACATAAGGAAGCTGATGGCTTAATATTCCAGAACTTTCTGCCAGTTCCTAAAGGTAAGGAGGGTCAGTATTCATTTGGCAGACAATTACTTTGCCCTTAGTGCTGTGCTGTACCCTGGGGTAGCTACACTGGTAAGGCAAAGACAGAGTCCAGCCCTCAGGAGCTTATGCCATCTGTTACATAGGTGCCTTACATGCATTACATTGTTTCCTAGGGGAGGACATAACTGGAAATACATTACACAAATCCATTATGAATTTTTAGCAAACCATCCCTAATAATTCTCCCTTTTCCCCTATCCTCAGAATACCACCAATCCCTATAATAATTGATCTTCAAGTTATTCTCAACTCTTACAATGTATACATAAATTAGTTCCATTTGGTAATTCTTTGGTGGTAAGTTCAGGCTCACTTTTGCCATATAAATAGAAAAATTTTTTGTACTTAGGGGAAATTTACCTTTATTGGCATCCATTTCCCCAAGATAATACATTCTTGAAACATAAGTTATAGTTAAAGTTTTATTCATGTGCTCTTGTAGTTTTCATTCTTTACAATGAAACAATTTATATATGATATTTGGTGTTGTAATATTTAATCTTTTCTATTTTCCAAGATTCCGCCTGAAGAAAACTGTCATTGCCTGTTTTCAAAATCTATCTTTTCCCTTCAAGTAAAACAAATACCCAACCACAGTTTTCCTTTAAAACTATGAGATGTACTACTGAATGGAGTAATGTTATCTTAAAATAATTATTTAGACATATCTAAATCACTTTATTTTCGTTCGTACTTCTCTTGCCCCGACTCTCATAAATGATTAAAGACTGCAGGCCAACAAGCATTTTTCTTTTTTATGTTCTATGTCTGAGGGGAAAACTCTGAAGAGCTGGGAGTAAGGTATATTTCTCCTGAGAAATTTGAAAAGCCTGGTTTAAGAAACAACCCCTAGATTTCCGAAATTATTCTGGTTTTTAAGTTAAGCTGATGATGTTTAAGTTGGAAGGAAGCTCATCAAAAATTTTATTTTTTATCTTATACTTTCTCAGATGTTTGGAGAGACAGTTAATAAAGGATCTATTCATTTAACCTTTTCACTTCTCTAATCAAAAGTCATAAACATGAAATTATTTTTAAGGTATTGATTTCTCTACTTTCCATGAGCCTGAGACTTGCCGTTGAATTATTGCCCAATTTTGTTCATTGTTCGGGTTTGATAATTAAATATTTGTAAGACTTAATTTTATAGGAATTTACATATTTTCAGATCTAACATTTTCTGGCATTATTGGTATATAAATTGATAACAGTTTAATATCATTCAACTAGTCTTGGTGTTCAGGAGAGCCTCAGACTACATATATTTTGGGGAAAATTTTTTAAGGTTGGGACAAAAATACCTGAGTACATCCAGCTATCCAAAAAAAAAAAAAACACAAAAAAGACTTTGGGAATAATTCTTGCACAACTGGGTAACTGGGATACTAATAAGATAATTTAAAGATGTGTGAAATCTCATTTATTTATGATAATATAAAAATAAAATAATTATAATAATTTACTTATATACAATTTTAAACTTTGAAACAATCCAAATCTCATAAAATAGTGGAAACTACAATACCAAGAACTTATTTTTTTCTGAACTATTGGCGAGTAAATTGATCACATGATACCCATCACCGTCAAATACCTGTATTTCCTCCAAACAAGGGCATTTTCCTACCTAACTCCAATACAACCATCAAAATTAGGACGTGCACATTAGGTCCTCAGACCCCTTTCACCTCAGACAACATTTCAGCAGTTGTCCTACTTGCGTTTTACCAGTTGTCCCTATTCAGGTTTCTCTAATTATCCTCAAAGGCTTCACTTCAAGGTTAGGCTTTGCCCTTAATTGTCAATCTGGTAGTACTGCAGTCTTTCTTTGACATTTCCAACTTTGAGAGTTTTGAATATAACAAGGCTGCTATTTCATACAACTATTCTCGTTTTGGGTTTTGCTGATGTTTACTCATGATCCTGTTTAGATTATGAATCTTTGACATTAATATTGTCTTAGTTCTTTCGGTCTGCTAGAACAAAATACCATAGACTGGGTGGCTTATAGACAAGAAATAATTATTTCTCATAGTTCTGGAGGTAGGGAAGTCCAAGATCAAGTAAGGCACTGATACTTTGGTGACTGTTGAATGCCTGCCTCTTGGTTCATAGAAGGCCCTCTTTTGTATGTGTCCTCACATGGAAGGGACAAGGGATCTATCTCTCTAGGGTCTCTATTATAAGAGCACTAATCCCATTCATAAGGACTCCACTCTCATGACCTAATCACCTTCCAAAGGCCTCACCTCCACTACCATCACATTAGGCCTTAGAATTTAACCTCTGAATTGGGGAGATAGGTGGTGGTGGTGGGAGGGGTAGATGGGTGGGATACAAACATTTAATCTACAGCACAGATCTGGAAGTAATGCTGTGTTTTCCTCCAAACATGATTTTGATTTGTCCTATTATCGATATTGTAAACTTAGATATTTTGATCAGAGTTTTTCCTATGAGCCTTCTCCACTGTAAAGTTACTCTTTTCATTTATATTTAATAAATGCATGTGAGAAGTTACTTTGAGATTACATGGTAAACAAACCATTCCTTCAGAAACTTCATTTTGTTCATCTATTAGTTTATATCAGTATGGGCTCATGTCTTTATTCAATGTGTCATAATTTCTTAATATGCATTTTTTAACTTTGATGTTCAAATCGTTCCACTTCTGGCTGATGAGACCCCCTTCATTAAGCTGGCATCTTTATTCTTTTAACATAGCCCTGTCATTCTTTTAACACAACAGCTTTCCCTGTACAACAGATAGTCCAGATATTCTTATACTTTCCTTGTCCCAGTGCTGCATGGAATGAGTCATTTCTCCAAGGAGCTCTGTTTCTTTTTACTAGTCTTATTTAGACATCAAGATCTGGAAGTTAGGTGTTACCATTGCCATCGAGTATTGACACTCTTAACCTTTCTCAAATCACACAGCTAGGGAACGGAACTTTGCTAAGTTTATAAAATTGTAGATACATGTTCACTCATTTACAATTATATTCATTTCTATATTAAAGTGTATATTTTTAAAACCATGAGTTCATACCAAAACCAATTCACCAAACAGTCCACTCTAGTTTTCCTTTTTAATATAACACTTGATGGCCTTAAATTTCTACGTATTTTTATTTACATTCACCACTATACAGTGAGACAGCCAGGATGAATGTTTTCTTGGCCCTGTTTGATTTAAGCTCATGAGAATTCTTAACTTTTACAAAGACAGCAGCAAATAATGGAGGCAGGAGCCACCCCCGGTTCTCTTTAAATGTTTACTATTTTTGTCTTTGTCTCTCTCTTTCTAAATCCCCAGGAATTCAATTCTTGAACTTTATCTCCATTTTTTGCTTTTATTTTTTCTTTAAACAATTGATAGTATGACTTAACTGTAATATTATGTAAAGTGGTTAATTATTTTAATATTCAAAACAAGGCAAAAATTTGAATGACATACAGGGTATCATGATATCTGCTCATTAGGAAAAATAAATTACTAGAAAACAATGAGATTTGTGAAAGTGGGTGGTTATTGGATTTTGTTATCTTAATGAGATTTGCATTCCTGAGAAGAATAAAAGCATCACCCTGATTCCTAAATATTTACTAAATATCCAAGTGTTACATAGGAGAGGGTGCTTTTCCCATCCCTAACTTCCCATGAGTTTACCTAATTATGAACGGCAAAGAGTGTGATCCTTTGCTAAGGCCAACACTACTAACAAAGGAGGTTAACTGAGTTAATGCCATATGACATTGTAGCCACCATATTCATACAAATGATAATGAAATCTAATTGGGTTTGTGTTCTGCTATGTAGACATCACTTCGTGATTTGTAGGATAATTTCATATATTGCTTTTAAACAAGTTTGCTTTATTCTGTGCCAAAAGTGCCTTATAACCTCCGGAACATGTGAAGAATATTTCAGAAAATGGAGCTTTGCTCCGGAATTCTTTATGGGTATCTGGTTAGTATGCTGAATATTTAGTAGCTGCTAATGAGACACCTATCAGCTTATCAGTGTCCAATTTTCTATTCTTGCATGACATAATTCTATGAGAAATCTTTAGAGACTCTTATACCCAATAGCTGTCCTTAAGAGATACCTAAATCCACTCTGAAATAAAAGTGTCGCTGATCAATTCACAGCCATGTTAAGAAAAGCACGCTATCTGTACCTAATAACTTGCAAAAAGTATCTTGGACTAAAAAAATCATATCTTGTACATGATTACTTTTTCGGGGGACAGATCTTGTATTTATTAAATATTCCATTTGATATATCATTTATTAACTGGCAGTTTTCTCCTGCTTTAGATAATTTCTTTAGGATTTTGAGTAGCCTTTGACTTATAATTAGAAACCACTTTAAATATATTTTTTTAATTTCACTCATTTGAATATCATTTTGATAATGGCCCAGAAGCCCAACCTTATCAGACATCATTGATTTAGCTTTTTTTTCTTTTCTTTTTCTTTCTCTGTTTTCAGTCCTTTTTTCAGTCCCTTGCAGGAACATTGATTTTGAATAATATGGTCATGATGTCAAAATAGTACAAATTATATACCCTGCTGCTGTCTGAAATGGTGAAAATAAAGCCTTTATTTACACTGTTTTCTTTAAGAATAATGAATGTTTCCCCCCCTCTTCAGGGACTATATTCTGGAAAGAAATGGTTCTTATTTTAGCCTGATAGTATGGTTTATTCTGAAAGATAATGACTTGAAAACTCAACTGCTCTTTGACAAAGTAGCGTATACTTCAACCAGTAACACTTTGGCCACCCAGTCTCGAGATAGAGAGCTGTTTCTTCTCTCAGACAAAACTATTTGGGGCAGTCATTACTGGTTCTATATTACAGAGGGGACCCTTGTGTGGCCTAAGGTCATAGAGTTGTTATACTGAGTCTATTTATGTCTAGTTCTCTGGTCTGTGGACTGTATTTTGGTGTCTAATCAAAGCAGAAGTGCTATCATTTTTAGCTCTTCCTAGATAATTAAATAGAAATTATACAAGGGTTACCAATGTAAGCTCAGTGCTGAGTTTGAGATCCCTAGAAATGTATTTGATATTTGGAATCATTTCCACAGTCTTCCTTTTCACACATTTCTCAGCCACATTTCATTGGCTAGCATATGTGGCGAAATTCTGTCTCTACCTGGAACCAATGCTAAACAACTGAGGAGGCAATTGACATATATCAAAGGGTGGATTTTTTTAACTGTAGAACTATTTTAAGATTATTACATTTCATGGAACTTTAGCCTCTTGTTATTTCTGCTTAAAATATAAAAGTGAAAGATAATTAAATATTCTTATTTTTTTGTCATGCCTTCCATTCATTATGTGTTGACTCCAATTAAGAGTTTTATCACTGTCCATGATGAATATTTATTCAAAGGACAGCAACTGGCATAGAGGAAACATGATGAAGTAAAAATACACCAAATCTAGAGTTAAAAGATATTTTAGTTTTGTTTTGCTTTGTTTTGTGTTTTTGCTATATGTGTGACCTGGAACAAGTAACTTAATTTCACTGAATCTTTGTTTCATATCTACAGAAAGTGGTAATTTCTATAGAAAATACCGTCCTTGTCTGTCTCAAGGAACACTTATAAGGGTCAAATGGTTTCAGGGTTTTCAGTCATTCACAACAAACCTTTGCTGTCCCAAATATTTAGAGCTATTTTTAAAGTTCACTTTTGGGAACAAATTACATGACAACATAGATTTGTTTTATTTATGCTGTCAGTTAATCAAAGAGCTTAAAATCTTGTTCAAAGAGAGAGATGAGGGCTTTTATGAGCTGTGAATAAGTTACTTGACACAGGCCCCACACCCTAAATTCACTTGCATGTCTAGATAATCCTTGTGTTTTGTTTTTTTTATTACTTGCGTAAAATATTTTCCCATTTACAGTTTATTGCTGCAGATTTGGTTATACCAAGCCATAGACACATATACCTTATTTTATTTAAATTTATTACAGGAACTTGGGATAGAGTAAGTACATATATGCTAATACTTTACTAGATACCAGGCACTAGTGTCAGGGAGTGCTGGGCACATTTAATGCATTATTTCATTCAATCCTCTCATCTGTGAGCTGGGTACTATTCTTACTTGCAAATAATTTGATTATCCTGTAGATACAATTAATCACAATATAATGATTCTCTAGATTACTTCATACCCAATGCCTGGCCCAGTCTTGGCACAGAATGCATGATGCCAACTATTAACTCTCCAACAGATTTTTAAAACTAATAGTTTAAAAGCTCTTTTTCTTTTAATATAATGCAACTCTCTTAAGACCCATATATTTAAATTTTCCAAGATATGTATATATATATATATATTTTTTTTTTAACTTTTTCTTAGCTATAAAAATACACTGACTTTATGTTGCATAAATGAGTACTGTTCTCTAACAGGTGAGAATGCTTTTCAATATATTTAAAGGGTCTAGCACTTTTATTTAAGGAAAGATTCTTTATATTAGCCATCTAACATTTGACTTTTTTATGTTAATGAAAACTTCCCTTAATCCCTTCATCCGTCAAAAAAAAAGAGAAAAAGAAAAAGAAAAAAAAAGAAACCTTTTGTAAGATCAAAAAGTGAATGCCTGAAGATTTAAGATACCCAGCCACTGAGAAACCTTTGCTCCTGTCAGTGAAAGAAGACCCAGTGTTTGCCCCAAAATACAACTGAGTGATTCACTTGGGTTTTATCATTAGTTTAAACATCAAAAATTCCATGACAGTATTGTAAAGATGAGATAGCAGAGTATAGCTATATACTCTATTGTGTTCTTTTGAGTTTCATTGTGCTTTCATGTAAGGTTTTTGTTATGTGGTTGCAGTTTTGACTTGTAGGAACTTAAAACCAATATATGAGGAAAGCCTTTCTGTAAAATTGGGAAAGCAGAAACTGAATTGTGAGTTTTTAGTGCAGCACCTGCACTAAATTAAATAAGGAACCAAGTACAAATCACGTATCTCAACCAATAAAAATTATTTGCTAATTAAATAAAACATAGGGCTATAAAAATATAGCCATCATCAACACTTATTTTTGTAAGTCTGTAAGTCTACTACTACTTAAGACATTGTAGACAAGAGAAAGAGTCTGTAAGATAGTCTTTTGCCTCTTAGGCTTACATTCAAATTGGAGAGGTCACATTGATAGCCACAAAACACTTAAAAAATGATTAGTTGTTTCAGTGAGTGGCATTAAATAAACCCACTAGGGACTCAGAGATGCCACCTACTTGAGGCTGAAATGTTTGCCCTGATTCCCTAAATGTGTTTAATTGCAAGTGTTTATTGAACAATACGATGATTAAAAAGGTGAGTTTATGAGTTCAAGTGTATACATTGACTATAATAAGGGGTTTATAGAGAGCAGTGTTGAGAATTTTTAAAGAGGAGCTACTATGAACTGTTTGGTACTCAAAAAAGTGATTAAGGGTAATGAGTTCTCCAAGAAATAAAATTTAAAAAATGAAATAAAATAATAAAATAAAATTAAAAAATGCTTACTCTTCCTCCAGCTCTGAGTTTGCTTTATTGTCAGTTTGTTGAGAATGATAATTCTCCATATTGTCAATAACAATAATATGTAAATGATCAGGTTTACTTGCCAAATCTTTTAATACTGTTTTTGGGAAAGGATACTCTTGATGTAATTGATATGATTTTTCTTCATAAACACATTTGCTGTAAGTCTGAAAAAGGGGAAGTGTAGTATCATGGCAAACGGTTCTTCACTGAAAACTTCAAATCATTTAGAACCACAGTCAAAATACCAGTCTGGTTGAATTCACTGAGTCCCAACAAGACTAGGCAAGAACTGCTTAGAGCCACCTTGGAAGGAGGCTGTGGTCTCAGCAGGCAGTTTATTTTTGTGGTTTCTTACCAAATAAGAGAGGTGCAGTGTTTGTGGAATTGGAGCAGAAGTAAAAGCATCATTAAAATTGTTTATGGATGAACAATGAAAGTAGTTTAACTGAGCAAATTATGCAAAAGCTATTACTTGATCATCCACAGATATCTAAAGCATGACTCCCCACAAAACAATGTCAGACTACTCCCCATAAATTCCTTTCAAGCCCTAAGTAGGTCAGGGGCTATTAACAGAAGTTCTACAGCAATGGGAAACTGCGGAAAATGCTGATGTTCGTTTTTCTCTTTCCTTAATGGAACTGTAAGTTTCATATCGGCATATTTCATTAAGACACCAAACAGATTCAAAGAATGTACTATATTTCCAGGTCTACTCTAGCTGCCATTCCAAACAAAATATGTATGACTTCTATGATTCACTAAGCACAAGTATGTAGCAATATGCCCTTTGATGGCCTCTCAAAATGAGACCAAATGGCTTTGTGAAGGTCAAGTCTGATTTAAATTGTTGATGAATTAATAGCTAATTCTGCATGATTGAATATTAATATGGAACAGTGATATTAGGCACTTTAAAGCTTAATGAGCATATTAATGAATAGGACAAAATGTTTTTCTTTTCACCTCATGTACAAGTTCAAAGCTACTAACATATTGACAATTTAATTGTCGATAGCTGCTTTTTTCTATAAAAGTTTATATGGTTAAGATATAAAGGGTATTGATTTTTTCCCCCAAGTTCCTGGTACCAAACATTTGATGAGCGTTCAAAATTGATGTTATCAAATGGTGCAGGCAGTTTTATATCAATCACTAATAAATGTAAGGGTTAAAAAAAAGCAATTAACATCTTCTAAACTACGCCCACTGAGATAAGCATTCCAATTAGAAATTTCATTATTTCTACAGTTTGTTTTATGTTGAATACTAAGTTTTATTGCCAAATAGCTGACAGTCAAATTGGAAACAAGCCACAACTGTCAACGTGTAACAGCTCTGGCTATTTGAATCTGTTACAAGTGTGATGTTTCTCATGAAAATTTCATGAAGAAAGTGCATTCAAAAAGGTTCTGTGCAAAAGGGGGATGGATAGAATTTAATTACCCTTATTAAAAATAAGAAAGCAGGACTCTCTACATTCCCTGTCTGATTATTATGCAAGAAAGATTATCTTTGTTGTGCACTTGTGTATATGAAAAGGGGCTCTTTATGAGCCAAGAAAGGAAAAAAAGGGCACGCAAATGCATTAGCCTGCTTTCCATAGGGCACAAGTCAATTTTGTCAGCTCTCCCCAAGGTAAGGACTTCATTTCTTATGAATGGTTATTAATTCTAGGTTTCTTTGGTAAGAGACTTTAGTACTCAACTACTCAAGTCCTTGACACTTTCCACTGATGGGGACTGAATATTTACTTCATTCTTCAGAGAGATGAACTTCTAGAAGAAAAGTAATGACTAATACATCAATGTTAATGCATGCTAATGTAACTGGTAGTCCACCTCCAAGGGGAGATAGAGGCCCTAGGAACTACAAAAACAGCTCAGGAATCCCAAGGTGATTTTTTATTAACCTAAGTAGTTACTTTACATATGGAAAATAGCAACAAAATCTAAGAGCTTTCTTAGAAACTCATTTGTAGGTGACTATGGCAGTATAGTTGACTCTAGAATACTTGAGGTAAATTATTTTTATCCTTCAAAGCATTTTATGTCATGAGCTGCCAAGTCAGATGTTTAATAATATAATGCATGTGGTACAACAGCTACTGATCTTTTTGCTTTTTTTTTTTTCAAATAAAAGTAGAACTACACTATAGATGTAAATACATTGACAAAACCTTTAAAGCCATGAGGAACAGCTTGATGAAATGAATGGAATAGATTATCAAAATTAGCATAGCCTAATTTGCAAAGTACTCTTTATCTGATCTGTAAGTGTTAACATTCCCTTGGAGCCCTGAAAAATCATCTTGAAATTCTATTCTTAACTACTCTTTCTGACACTTGTCTGCTGTAGACCTCTGTTTGGCTCACAATGTGTAAGCATTGAAATAAACAGAATGAATTACTGTCCCTCAGAAGAGCCCTGTCTTTCAACTTAACTAAAATTAGCTCCTAGAAGTTAACTAAATATATATTTATATATAAAATTATATAATTATATATATATATAATGTTCTATTATATAATTATGTATAGATAATTATAATGTATATACAGAGGGTGACAAAAATATATACACATTTTAAGGAAGGGAAACGTATTAAAATTGTAATATTCAATATATACTGATAACAAAAGATGGATACAAGTCACGATTGACTTCTGCAATTACAAGAAGTGCTCAAAGTGGTTACCATCAGTGTAATTTTAATACAGACATTTTCCTTTCTTAAAATGTATATACATTTTTGGCACCTTCTGTATATATCATATATCTGTATCTATATCTATGTCTATGTCTATATCTATATCTATGTCATCTATATCTATCTCTATCTCTATATGTATCTATTTGTATACCAGCGGTACCAAAAAATGTGTACATATGATTTGTATTCATCTTCTATTATCTACATATATTGAGTAGTAATTTTAATACAGTTTTTTTCCTTTCTTAAAAATGTGTATATGTTTTTTTGTCTCTCTATCTCTATCTCTATATAGAGATAGAGATAGAGAGAGATAGAGAGAGAGATAGAGGAGATATATCCCCCCCCCCCAACCCCCCAAGGTATCCAGCCCTAATTATCTGGTGGAAAAGTAAAATCTTCTTTACGGAATCCAGGTTTCACCCTAACTTGCCTCAGCTACTTCTTTTGGTTTTTCATAAATCTCCTTCTGGGAGAGCCAGTCTACATTTCTTCCTATTACATCCTCAATTTTCTCTTAAAATAACCTTTATTCTGTAGTAGCACTTTGATATTCTTTCACTATTCACATTCAAAATCTCTCCAGTCCTTAACTATTCCTCTGATCAGCTCTCTACCGTTAGTACTTTCATACTCTGTGTAGTAGAAAAACTTATTTTAGTCGCTGGAATATATTCAGACTTAGACTTGGGAATACTAGAGGTTCTCTTATAATCTAGCAATCTAGACTATCTTGATGGATACAAATGAGACATAGAAGAACTCATGCTTTAGAGGGATAAACTGATGATAATTAAAAAGTACAAGACAGATTTAGGTACTCAACACCAAGGTAACTGTGATGAGGAAAAAAATGAAATACATTTGAGAGAGTTTCAAAAAGCTTTACAAAGAAAGTAATTTTCACCGTGTGTGTGGCTTTCTAGAGATAGAATACTCAGTGGGCAAGATTTGTCTGGAGAATGGTGAGAATTTCAGTGTGAGCAGAAATAAAGTGTCCTATGTGGGAAGTCATCCATGCAAGCTGGGAAAAATGGGGCTTGATTTAAAAGAACATTGCTAGCCAGATTTAGGAGACTGAGCTTACCCCAAAACTATAGAGGGGAGACAGTGTAGAACACCTAGGTTTGACTGAACACAGGGGAGGCATCGAATGGGGCCTTTTTCTAGAAATTATAATTCACTTAGACTTCAGCAAGACTCACAGGATCATGCCAAAAATTATAGAAGAAAATCTATGTGCCACATCTGATGATTTCTAATGTTATGCTCATTTGTTGTTTGCGCTTTTGAGTCATTTCGGAATTGGTGGCTCATGAAAATTCATTAGAAGTCATGATGGAGCATTGATTAAATTAACACTAGGCCAATAGGAAGTCAACGGTCTTCAAACAAACAGCCAAATTGTAATTTAAATAATTATCAATCATATAACTAAACTTCCTTCAATGCTTGAATAGTATATACCTTTCTAATTCTGTCTGGAATTTCTGTCAATGTGGATTATGAATGTGGGTCATGCTTGGGGATTTCAGAGGACTTTATTTTCTCAAGATCTAAGATATGGGACAATCTTGATGTGGAATGGGGAGAAGTGAACTTTGGATGAGTTGAAGATTCAAAATTTAGAAAGTTCAACTTTTTAATAACCAAAAATGGTGCAGACCTTTGGAATGGGGGGAGTATTTTCCTACCCTAAGGAATGTATGTTTTTATGTTGCTTTTTGTGTGTGTGTTGCTTTTGTTCTTTTTTTGAAAGAGAAACTCTCAATTTTCTGATTAATTGAAACTCCCCACAAAGGAATTCATTCTGGTTGAACATCCTTCTTGTGTGAAAAAATATGTACTTTTATTTAAAAGTTACAGTAAAAATACCAGATTTGAATACAGATAGGTTAGTCCACCCAATCTGCTTGCTTTTCATGTACCCTCCAGACTAGCTCTGCTGGATGCCGGAGTTTATCCTCAAGAAAAGTTTCCTGTCTTAATGCCTATACTTGTGATGCTCCCATGTTTCTGGACAACTGGACTCATTTCTAAAGGCCCATTTCCCAGCTTCCTTGGTGCTCACTGACCTCCTCAGGCAGACATCCTGCATTGCTTCTCTTTCTGTGCAACTAGAGGACTTGGTGCATCCTTTCAAGACGGGCTTTATTACCCCTGAGCTTTTCGTTAGGCTGTTGGTCTCTCTCTTAGACTACGTACTCTTCTGACTGTATCCTAATCTAATAGGGCCATGTTGCCTGGTTTGTGTTAGTTTCTCAACAAATGTTGAGTATGGTAAGGGGGAAGATGAATGAGCAATAATCTTTAATCTTTGACATCTGATTTGTTCACATAATGTATGTATCACCTTTTGTCTTGCAGAGGATCAAATACCCAGGGGCTTCCCCACTATTGACATGGGCCCGCAGTTGAAGGTGGTTGAGCGTACACGCACTGCCACCATGCTTTGTGCAGCCAGTGGGAATCCGGATCCAGAAATCACTTGGTTTAAAGATTTCTTACCCGTTGACACAAGCAACAACAATGGCCGTATTAAGCAGTTACGATCAGGTAGGGTCTTGTTACTGTTTCCACTAACTCCTAGAGATTTTTTTTTTTTTTAGCCTTCTCTCTCTTTATTTTTAATTTAATTTAATTTATTTTTATTTTTTAAGTATTGATTTTTCTCCCTCTTCTCTTTCTCTGTTATTTAATGTGTTGTCCATGTTTGTGATGTCATAGCCTGTTTCAGAGTCTGTCTTTTTCCTTCTCTGTATGTTTTGCAGCTTCTGTTTAATCCACATTGCTCACTGCTGTGACTGTATTTTTGATATATATATATATATTTTAATTTACTGCTTTTCCGCAGTATTTGATGGATCCATTTTCTTTCTTTGTTCTTTCTCTGTTTTCTTTTGAAACAAATTTATTTCAACATTGGACTTCATTCAGAACTTGCAAGGAGTTCCAATGGTTATCCATTAAAAACCAAAATGTTCATATGAAACACTAAAATGATTTAATTTTACTAAAGTGTGTTTTCTCTGCCTTTTCTACATTTGAATTCATCAAAATACCAAAGTTTAATAAGTTTTGTCACATCTGCTTTCTTTTCACTGATACATAAAACACAGAAATGTTATCTCATGAGTAACCAGATGTATTTTTTAAGTCTTTGACAAAGTACTAAAGAAAGGAGGGATTTTTTTATTAATATTATTATATTATTATTGTGAGTGAGCATTTTCTACACATTAGCCACAGAGTGTGCGCCCACACTGAAAATTTTTTAACCCTCCAGTGACTGGATCTACAGAAGTCTGCTTTTGGTGTAGACTCCAGCTTTTGCTGCTTTCTCTCTCTCTTTCTCCCCGTTGCCCTTTTCTCCCTCTCCCATCCCCATCTCAAGTTTATTCCTTTGCTCTCTTTAGATTAAAGATAGAGATGATTCTAAATTTCTTAAGTTTTAGAGCCTGTCCCCAGTTAATTTCACGGGGACATTTACTAATAAGTTGTTTACTTTGCCATTGGTAGTAATATTGATGTAGAATTCTAAGTTGTTTAACTGCCTGTCTTCCCAGAATTCTCAGCTTTTGACCTGTCCTGTGATGTTAAAGCGTCTTGTTAACTGCCTCTTTTGCTTGTTGTCAGCAGAATTGTGTAGATTAGCATTCTGTTATTGTAAATAAAGAATTAATTATTCACATGTAACATAGATGATTTAGTATATAAAGCTTTAACTCTGAAAAATTTGTACCAAATTATAAGGAATATAATAATATTTTTATGCTGTCTTTCTTCTCTCCGTATTTAAATCTCCAGAATCTATTGGTAAGTGCTTAGTTCTGAAGCGCACTTCACCCCCACTAATTTCCATATTCAGAATATTTTATTATAATTATTCTTATTATTAATAAAATGCATGGCATGCATTTTACTAACTGTCAGTGTAGTCACCAGATC